>NC_134357.1:105396585-105478934 GCF_048569485.1 Anomaloglossus baeobatrachus | reverse complement strand
GGAGGAGGGAGGCTGATGCTGAGGGAGGCTGGGAGGAGGGAAGCTGATGCTGGGGGAAGCTGGGAGGGTGAGGCTTGGAGGAGGGAGGCTGATGCTGAGAGAGGCTGATGCTGAGGGAGGCTGATGCTGGGGGAGGCTGGGAGGAGGGAGGCTGATGCTGGGGGAGGCTGGGAGGAGAGAGGCTTATGCTGGAGGAGGCTGGGAGGAGGGAGGCTGATGCTGGGGGAGGCTGGGAGGAGGGAGGCTGATGCTGGGGGAGGCTGGGAGGAGGGAGGCTGAGGCTGGGAGGAGGGAGGCTGATGCTGGGGGAGGCTGGGAGGAGGGAGGCTGATGCTGGGGGAGCCTGGGAGGAGGGAGGCTGATGCTGGGGGAGGCTGGGAGGAGGGAGGCTGATGCTGGGGGAGGCTGGGAGGAGGGAGGCTGAGGCTGGGAGGAGAGAGGCTGATGCTGGGGGAGGCTGGGAGGGGGAGGCTTGGAGGAGGGAGGCTGATGAGGAGGGAGGCTGATGAGGAGGGAGGCTGGGAGAAGGGAGGCTGATGCTGGGGGAGGCTGGGAGGAGGGAGGCTGATGCTGGGGGAAGCTGGGAGGAGGGAGGCTGATGCTGTGGGAGGCTGGGAGGAGAGAGGCTGATGCTGGGGAGGCTGGGAGGCGAGAGGCTGATGCTGGGGGAGGTGGGAGGCTGATGCTGGGTGAGGCTGGGAGGCTGATGCTGGGGGACGCTGGGAGGCTGATGCTGGGGGAGGCTGGGAAGAGGGTGGCTGATGCTGGGGGAGGCTGGGAAGAGGGTGGCTGATGCTGGGGGCGGCTGGGAAGAGGGAGGCTGATGCTGGGGGAGGCTGGGAAGAGGGAGGCTGATGCTGGGGGAGGCTGGGAAGAGGGAGGCTGATGCTGGAGGCTGGGAGGAGGGAGGCTGATACTGGGGGAGGCTGGGAAGAGGGAGGCTGATGCTGTGGGAGGCTGGGAAGAGGGAGGCTGATGCTGGAGGCTGGGAGGAGGGAGGCTGATACTGGGTAGGCTGGAGGAGAGAGGCTGATGCTGGGGGAGGCTGGGAGGAGAGAGGCTGATGCTGGAGGAGGCTCATGCTGGGGGAGGATGGGAGGAGAGAGGCTGATGCTGGGGTAAGCTGGGAGCAGGGAGGCTGATGCTGAGGGAGGCTGGGGGGAGAGAGGCTGATGCTGGGGGAATGGAAGAGAGGGGCCAATGCTAGAGACAGAGGACAAGGGTTGAGGGATAGAGCAATGACAATATCGATGGGGGGCAGTGTAAGGACTCAGAATAAGAGGGGGGCAGCATTGGGAGCTCATTATGGAGAAGGGGCAGCAATTGTGGGCTCAGTATGGAGTGGAACAATGTAGGGGAGTCAATATCAAGAGAGGGGTAGTGTGTGTGTGTGTGTGTGTGTGTGTGTGTGTGTGTGTCTCTCAGCATAAGTGCTAGTGTGGTGGTCTTAGTATGATGAGTGGGGCAGCATGGAGATGTCATTATGGAAAAGCGGAAGGCAGCATTAGTAGCTCATGGAGAGGGGCAGCATGCACGGGACACTGTGAGGAGGGGCAGCATGCATGGAACATTGTGAGGAGGGGGCAGCATGCATGGGACATTGTGAGGAGGGGGCAGCATGCATGGGACACTGTCAGGAGGGGTAGCATGCATGGGACACTGTCAGGAGGGGGCAGCATGCATGGGACACTGTGAGGAGGGGGCAGCATGCATGGGACACTGTGAGGAGGGGGCAGCATGCATGGGACACTGTGAGGAGGGGGCAGCATGCATGAGACACTGTTAGGAGGGGGCAGCATGCATGGGACACTGTCAGGAGGGGGCAGCATGCATGGGACACTGTCAGGAGGGGGCAGCATGCATGGGACACTGTCAGGAGGGGGCAGCATGCATGGGACATTGTGAGGAGGGGGCAGCATGCATGGGACATTGTGAGGAGGGGGCAGTATGCATGGGACATTGTGAGGAGGGGGCAGCATGCATGGGACATTGTGAGGAGGGGCAGCATGCATGGGACATTGTGAGGAGGGGGCAGCATGCATGGGACATTGTGAGGAGGGGGCAGCATGCATGGGACATTGTGAGGAGGGGGCAGCATGCATGGGACATTGTGAGGAGGGGGCAGCATGCATGGGACATTGTGAGGAGGGGGCAGCATGCATGGGACATTGTGAGGAGGGGGCAGCATGCATGGGACATTGTGAGGAGGGGGCAGCATGCATGGGACATTGTGAGGAGGGGGCAGCATGCATGGGACATTGTGAGGAGGGGGCAGCATGCATGGGACACTGTGAGGAGTGGGCAGCATGCATGGGACACTGTGAGGAGGGGGCAGCATGCATGGGGCATTGTGAGGAGGGGGCAGCATGCATGGGACATTGTGAGGAGGGGGCAGCATGCGTGGGACATTGTGAGGAGGGGGCAGCATGATGTGAGGACAATGTGCAGATCATATTTCATAATTGAGGAAGGTGTGGTGGGTATAATTTATAAGGGAGGGCAGTGTGTAGTTTATTAGGGGCAGTGTGACAGTCACAGTATATAAGTGGGGACGGTGTGGTGGGAATATTTTATACTCATGCTATGTTTTGATGTGCCTGTGGTGATCCCCATTGGGGGGGGGGGGTTAGTGCCCTTTGTTTCTCATTGATACTTTTTCAAGTGTTTTACAGTGTAGATCTGCCTTAAACAGATGTCGTGTGCGACAACTCAGTTTTACGTTGTCACTAAGGGGCGCGACCACTTAAAGTGCCTAGGGCAGCACGAAGGCAAAATACAGCCCTGTACAGTCTTCTCCGTACGGCGAGCAGTGTGGACCCCGTGGGGAGGTAAGTGTCCAAACCCCGATCCTAGTTTACTGCTGATGCCCCCGGAGTATTTGGTTTGGTGAAGTCTGTGAAGGTGTCCTCACCGGGCAGGTATTTATCAAGCCTTGTAGAACTGGCACCTGATCTAGGGCCCTGTGCCCAGTGCGTGCTCCGGTCCCAGCGGTATCTCCGGTACCCGACCTGGCGACCTCTCTCCTGTGCCCCCGGGTCACCGCTGCATGAACCCAGCTCAGGCACGTCTGCACACCTCTCCTGTGTGCTACACTCTCTAGACTCTACTAACTGCTGACCCCTCCCACTAAGCTGGCTAATCCCAGGGACTCGTTCCTTTCCATGGCGACCATCCCCTTACATGGTTAACCCTCTATGACCGGTGTGCAGTGAAGAACTAGGATTTTGGTTGTGCTTTGGTTGTATCTGCACTTGTACTCCAGGTCCCAGGGGTAGGTCCTGCATTCCCTATAGGATGCAGTTCCTTGTAGTGCCCTGAGGGTCTCAGGGGCGCTACAGAAGCATATTTCTGGCAGAAACCCCCTAGGACAGACCTGCGCAATGGGCGGCCCGTGGGCCAGATGCGGCCCGCCTACTGTCTGTGATCGGCCCACCCATCTTAGCTCAGAGTTGGAGGCGTGCCCTGATCTACGATTTTATGCCTCATCCTCGCTCTCACTGCCGGGAGCTATGTATCCCGCAGTGCAGTGATAAGCAGCTGCCACGCCCCTCACTCTGCTGGTCACGCCCCTTCTTGCTGCCAGTTATGCCCCTCTGGATGCTGGTCACAGTCTCTGGATGCCTTCCATGGTGTCTATGCTGCTATCCACGCCCCTTTTGCTGTCGTCCACGCCCCCTCACAATGCTGGACACACACACTCCTCGAATGCCTTCCTTGTCCCCTCCTGCTGCTGTTGATGCTGACCATGCCCCCTTTGCCTGCCCCTTCTACCCAGTATCCTCACATGTGACCGGCTCATCTGCACAGCGGCTGCTTCACAAACGTCTGTTCTGCAAATAAGGTAAGTGCACCAGTAGCAGCAGGCAGAGAGCAGAGTGAGTGCAGGAGGGGAGAGTAGGGGAGCAGCACTTGTGTCTTCTCAGGTCCCCCTGTGCCTGCAATAGAAAATGCAGACACACAGGGGACTCAGAGAAGGCAGCCAGAGGAGCCCTCAGGCTCTGCTGCTGCAGTGCTGCCTGCCTGTGCCCTCAGCATCCCCAGGGCCAGTATGTATGCCCCACAGGCCACCAGGGCCAGTATGTATGCTTTCCACTGGCCAACAGCGCCAGTATATATGCTCTTCACTGGCCACCAGGGCCAGTATGTATGCTCTCCACTGGCCACCAGGGCCAGTATGTATGCTCTCCACTGGCCACCAGGGCCAGTATGTATGCTCGACTCGCCACCAGGGCCAGTATGTATGCTCTCCACTGGCCACCAGGGCAAGTATGTATGCTCTCCACTGGCCACAAGGGCCAGTATGTATGCTCTCCACTGGCCACCAGGGCCAGTATGTATGTTCTCCACTGGCCACTGGGGCCAGTATGTATGCTCTCCACTCGCCACCAGGGCCAGTATGTATGCTCTCCACTGGCCACCAGGGCCAGTATGTATGCTCCCCACTGGCAACCAGGGCCAGTATGTGTGCTCCCCATAGGCCACCAGGGCCAGTATGTATGCTCCCCACTGGCCACCAGGGCCAGTATGTATGCTCCCCACTGGCCACCAGGGCCAGTATGTCCCCACTTGGCACCAGGGCCAGTATGTATGCTCCCCACTGGCCACCAGGGCCAGTATGTATGCTCCCACTGACCTCCATATTTTCATTGAATCTTTGTATTGTTTAACTTACTATTTGTTTATGGAGGGTTAGTGTATATACTATATACAATATTGAGTAGAACTGAGTTTATTATATTAGTCCGGCCCTCTAAAACCATCCCAATTTCTCATGCGGCCCCATGGGAAAATGAATTGCCCACCCCTGCCCTAGGAGATCTAAAAAAACAGGGGAATGAAAACTGGAAAATAGCTGAAATGGGTGGACACAGCACTCAAAAGAGATTGGAACAGCATGGGGAAGATGCCTGGATGCGTCTCTTACTCCCAGGTCACTGCTGGGAAGTTAAAAAAAAGCGTTTGGTCCCCCCCATTTTTAAGATATATATATATATATATATATATATATATATATATATATATATATTTTTTTTTTTTAAATATGTACTTATTTATTACAGTAAATTAAACCAGGCTAAAATCACCATTTCGTGACCTAAAGGGTGTAAGTGTACAACCCTGCCTATATGCCTGCTCTAATCCAAGCTCTCCCTCCATTGAGTCTCTCTGAACCGCAATGTGCCAAACATCGCGACCCTGGGTCTCATATAAGACCCGATGATGTGATGCGGTCGGCCAATGACAGTGAAGCCAGTAGCCAACATGGTTATGGCATTACTATACTTATTACCAGACAATCCCCACATGTTTAGTGGCTGAAAAAGAGTCGCAAGAGTTACGGGGGTTCGAGCATGATATTTGAGCACCTGTGATACTTAACCAAGTATCGTGCGCACCCGAGCACTCCGATACTTGATCAAGTATCGAGTAATGCTGAGTATGCTCGCTCATCACTAGTGATAACTTATACAGAAAACTATTCAAAGCATTTATGAAACCTGTAAAATCCACATTCACTGTCCTGGCCATCCTGTTGATTAACAACCCTGACAGGCTTTATAGCTCTAAAATTACTTCAATTTAAAGGTGAAATTAGAATTCATAGGACCCCATTACAAAATCAAATGCCTGTGTAGTAATAATTAGATATATAAATAATCCCACCACATATCAGAGAATCCACATAAATTGTTAGAAAGAAGTAAAACATCAAAGTGTTAATCACTTAAAAAAAGTATAATCCTTTTGCATCTGAGTGGAACCTTTGAGCACCATGACAATTAATTTGATTGTTATCATTGTGAGTGAAATAAGAACACTCCTTCTATGCTATTGGAACTCCGAATAAAGGTACCGTCACACATAACGAGATCGCTAGTGAGATCGCAGCTGAGTCACGGTTTCTGTGACGCCGTAGCGATCCCGTTAGCGATCTCGTTATGTGTAACACCTACCAGCGATCAGGCCCCTGCTGTGAGATCTCTAGTTGTTGCAGAATGGTCCAGGCCATTTTCTTCAAAGTCGATGTCCTGCTGGTCAGGACACATCACTGTGTTTGACACTGTGGGACAGGGTCACAGTGACTGCTGAGATCGTTTTACAGGACGCTACTGCGACCTGTATTGTTCCTGATCGCTGGTAAGGTCTGACTGTGTGACATCTCACCTGCGACCTCCCAGCAATTTAGGGGTGCTTCACACATAGCGACAGCGACAACGACGTCGCTGTTACGTCACCATTTTCTGTGACGTAACAGCGACCTGGTAAGTCGCTGTTATGATCGCTGCTTAGCTGTCAAACACAGCGACGCAGCAGCTATCATAACATCGCTACATGTGCAGAGAGCAGGGAGCCGCGCACACTGCTTAGCGCTGGCTCCTTGCTCTCCTAGCTACAGTACACATCGGGTTAATTAACCCGATGTGTACTGCAGCTACATGTGCAGAGAGCAGGGAGCCGCGCACACTGCTTAGCGCTGGCTTCTTGCTCTCCTAGCTACAGTACACATCGGGTTAATTAACCCGATGTGTACTGCAGCTACATGTGCAGAGAGCAGGGAGCCGCGCACACTGCTTAGCGCTGGCTCCTTGCTCTCCTAGCTACAGTACACATCGGGTTAATTAACACGATGTGTACTGCAGCTACATGTGCAGAGAGCCGGAGCTGGCAGCACAGGCAGCGTGAGAGCTGCGGAGGCTGGTAACTAAGGTAAATATCGGGTAACCACCTTGGTTACCCGATGTTTACCCTGGTTACAGCTTACCGCAGCTGCCAGATGCCGGCTCCTGCTCCCTGCTCGCTTCATTTCGTCGCTCTCTCGCTGTCACACACAGCGATCTGTGTGTCACAGTGGGAGAGCGCCTTTGAAGAAAACGAACCAGGGCTGTGTGTAACGAGCAGCGATCTCGCAGCAGGGGCCAGATCGCTGCTCAGTGTCACACACAGCGAGATCGCTAATGAGGTCACTGTTGTGTCACCAAAACCGTGCCGTAGCAACGATTTCGGTAGCGATCTCGCTATGTGTGAAGCACCCCTTACCTGCGATCCCTATCAGGTCGCTGGTAAGTCGTGTGTGACTAAGGGGTACTTTGCACGCTGCGACATCGCAAGCCGATGCTGCGATGCCGAGCGCGATAGTCCCTGCCCCCGTCGCAGCTGCGATATCCTTGTGATAGCTGCCGTAGCGAACATTATCGCTACGGCAGCTTCACATGGACTCGCCTGTCCTGGGACGTTGCTCTGGCCGGCGACCCGCCTCCTTATTAAGGGGGCGGGTCGTGCGGCGTCACAGCGACGTCACACGGCAGGCGGCCAATAGGAGCGGAGGGGCGGAGATGTAAACATCCCGCCCACCTCCTTCCTTCCGCATATCCTACGGAAGCCGCAGTGACACCGGTAGGAGATGTTCCTCGCTCCTGCGACTTCACACACAGCAATGTGTGCTGCCGCAGGAGCGAGGAACAACATCGGACCGTCGCGTCAGCGTAATTATGGATTATGCCGATGCTGCACCGATGATACGATTACGACGCTTTCGCGCTCGTTAATCGTATCATCGAACTTTTACACACTACAATGTCGCATTCGATGACGGAAGTACGTCATTTTCAATTTGACCCCACCGACATCGCACCTGCGATGTCGTAGTGTGCAAAGCCCGCCTAAGGGCGGCTTTGCACGTTGCAACATCGCACGTGCGATGTCGGTGGGGTCAAATCGAAAGTGACGCACATCCGGCGTCACTTTCGACATCGTTGTGTGTAAATCCTAGATGATACGATGAACGAGCGCAAAAGCGTCGTTATCGTATCATCGTTGCAGGCTCCGACTTTTTCATAATTACGCTGCAGCGACAGGTACGATGCTGTTCCTCGTTCCTGCGGCAGCACACATCGCTGTGTGTAAAGCCGCAGGAGCGAGGAACATCTCCTTACCTGCCGCCGGCGGCTATATGGAAGGAAGGTTGTGGGCGGGATGTTTACATCCTGCTCGTCTCCACCCCTCCGTTGCTATTGGCCGCCTGCCGTGTGACGTCGCTATGACGCCGCACGACCCGCCCCCTTAGGAAGGAGGCGGGTCGCCGGCCAGAGCGACGGTCACAGGGCAGGTGAGTGCATGTGAAGCTGGCGTAGCAATAATTTTTGCTACGCCAGCTATCACAAGATATCGCACCTGCGACTGGAGCGGGGACTATCGTGTGCGACATCGCAGCATCGGCTTGCGATGTCGCAACGTGCAAAGTCCGCCTAAGCCTATAGTAAGATTTGTTTTAAAAGCACTCGGGAAATCATTGCAGCATACACACTTTGGTGTATTGAAAGTTTCTGCTTTATTACATCATGTGACCAGTTTATAAAGTTCCTCAAAAAAAGAAATAACCCTTCTGAACTATGCACCAATAAGAGCTGTAGGGGTGTGTGTATAGAAATGTGAAACTCCCCCGCCCATCAGTGTTAGCTGAATCCTATGACATCATTCAGTTATTAGACAGGATTTTTTCTTTAAGAACCGAATGGATTGTATTCTCTCACACCATTATAAATAAGTCCCTGGTATAACTGCTTGTGGTCCTTTCAGCTGATTCTGGATGTCTAGAATTCAGTGTAAATGTTCACTGCTTTTAGCCTTACCAAATAAAAGTAGGTGACTACTCTCCTTTCACTCCATTGTGGGCTTGTTGACTGTAAATGTCGCGGGCGGAGGGAACGCGCTCGCCACGCTCGGGTCCGAGTCTTCTGCTGCTGCTCGGTGGCTCGAGCGATGGGCCGAACCCGGGGACTCAAGCAGCGCTCCTCGTCCACAAGTGAAAAGGGGGGTGGTTTGTTTGGGGAGATAGTTCGTGACGCCACCCACGGGACGTGGTGATGATGGCACCACCGCTGCTGGTGATGGGGATCCCGGGAAGGATGGTAGGGAGCAGCTAGGATGTTGTCCCCTCCGTGGGTAGGGGTTGGTGATCCCGGGGCCCGGTGGTGATACGGGGAGGCTGGATGGCTGGGGGTACAGGGTTGCAGAGACAGCGCGGTGCGGTGCCGGATGGCACTGGTGTACTCACACAGACATTCAATGATAGAGTCTCTGGTAAACCAAACGGCTGGATGGACGGGTCCCGCAGCCGGCTGCAGTATTTTTTGTGCTCTCCACGTACAGTGTGATGGTGGCTGTCTTTCCCTGCACCTGGTTAGAATGTTCTGACTCCTGTGGTTGGTATTGTGAGTCCTTTCCTGCACCTTCTTGTACGCTCCTCCTGTGCTCCGGTTTCCAGCTGGCTCCCCGGTTCGGTACCGGACGGGCCACCACCCTGTCCCGGCTACCTACGGTTCCACCAAGACTGTCTTCCCACCGCCTGCAGATGGCCACTACCGTCTGCCTGACTAGCTACACGAGGGCCCTAGGCTCCAACCTAGGCCCCAGTCTGCGTCTGCCTCTCTGCACAGCTCCTCTCTCTTCCTCTGCCTGGACTTGTCTGAACTTGTTTTCTGCCTCAGGCCAGCTAGACTCCTCGGTGGGCGTGCCCATCTTCCTCACTCCGCCCACCTGGTGTGTCTGTCTGAACCCGAGGGAAGAAATCAGGTCTCACTGGGGATGACTGCTGTGAACTGGTGGGGGTGGGTGTGTGTGTGTGTTGTTACCTGTGACCCCTGGCTAGTCCAGGGCGTCACATTCCCCCTTGGTGAAATGCAGACCGTCCGCGGGCTGCCCGTCCATCACCGGTTTTATTTTTCAAACTGCAAAAAGATAAAACAAGCATATTTAGAAATCTTAACTTAACGGGAGGCACATTACTTCAACTTTAAACTGTTCTGCCACCCCCGCACCTGCTGTGCAGATGGCTTCCTCCGGGAACTTGAGGACGTTCAACAGGGCTGACAGTCCATAAAACAATCAACTTTTAACTTGCAGGTAGCCGTCCATGTTCCGCTACCGTCACTGCTGCTGCCGCCACTCCCAGTACGGGGCACGGGTCCCGTGCTCTGCCTCCTGCTTAGGAGCCAGGACCACTCGGATGCCCTCGGCGCCGGCTACAACCGGCCTCGCTAACTGCCGAGGGCCCCATCGCTCAATGGCCTGCTCCTCCTCCCTGCAGGTGCACTCCGGCCGCTCCACAGCCGAGACGGGGTACCTGGGAGTGGCTGGCGCCGCATCTGGGGCAGACTTCCGGTTGGGTGTCGCCTCTGCTGTGGCCGGGCAGACTGCCGGGGCCGGCGTCATCACCGTTGCGGCCGGGCGGACTGCCGGAGCCGATGTCATCACCGTTGCGGCCGTGCGGACTGCCGGAGCCGACGTCATCAGCGTTGCGGCCGGGCGGACTGCCGGAGCCGGGTGGGATGTCATCGGGGTTGCGGCTACTGCTTCCAGGAACCAGACGGGTGCAGAGTCCTGGCGTCCCTGCTCTTTATACTCTCGGTTATATGAGGCAGGATCTCACCCGCCCCCCTTGGTTCTTTCTAGCACTGCCCTCTTCAGAGGGCGGGGCTTCACTTTCGCGCCTTCCCTGCTCGGGGAAGATGCTCGAGCGGGAAATCTTCGCGCCTAAAGATGGTGGCACTTCAAATTTTTCAGCCGGACGCCGCCGGCGGGGACTGCAAGGCGCACTTTTTACTGGTAAGTAGATCGGTTCTATCCTGTTCGTGACTCCAAGTTGTCGCGGGCGGAGGGGACGCGCTCGCCACGCTCGGATCAGGGGCTTCTGCTGTTGCTCGGTGGCTCGAGCGGTGGGCCGGACCCGGGGACTCAAGCAGCGCTCCTCGTCCATGAGTGAAAAGGGGGGTGGTTTGTTTGGGGAGATAGTTCGTGACGCCACTCACGGGACATGGTGATGATGGCACCACCGCTGCTGGTGACGGGGATCCCGGGAAGGATGGTAGGGAGCAGCTAGGATGTTGTCCCCTCCGTGGGTAGGGGTTGGTGATCCCGGGGCCCGGTGGTGATACGGGGAGACTGGATGGCTGGGGTGCAGGGTTGCAGGGACAGCGCGGTGCGGTGCCGGATGGCACTGGTGTACTCACTCAGACAGTCAATGACAGAGTCTCTGGTAAACCAAATGGCTGGATGGACGGGTCCTGCAGCCAGCTGCAGTGTTTTCTGTGCTCTCCACATACAGTGTGATGGTGGTTGCCTTTCCCTGCACCTGGTTAGAATTTTCTGACTCCTGTGGTTGGTATTGTGAGTCCTTTCCTGCACCTTCTTGTACGCTCCTCCTGTGCTCCGGTTTCCAGCTGGCTCCCCGGTTCGGTACCGGACGGGCCACCACCCTGTCCCGGCTACCTACGGTTCCACCAAGACTGTCTTCCCGGCTCCTGCAGATGGCCACTACCGTCTGCCTGACTGGCTACACGAGGGCCCTAGGCTCCAACCTAGGCCCAGTCTGCGTCTGCCTCTCTGCACACCTCCTCTCTCTTCCTCTGCCTGGACTTGTCTGAACTTGTTTTCTGCCTCAGGCCAGCTAGACTCCTCGGTGGGCGTGCCCATCTCACTCACTCCGCCCACCTGGTGTGTCTGTCTGAACCTGAGGGAAGAAATCAGGTCTCACTGGCGATGACTGCTGTGAACTGCTGGGGGTGAGGGTGTATGTGTGTGTTGTTACCTGTGACCCCTGGCTAGTCCAGGGCGTCACATAAAGAGAACATGACATTTGATGCAGGCTGCCTAATCCACAAGCAGCATGTATCAGCCCCTGACTGTGAAAGGAGATGGACGTATTGCCCTATTCACCCTTGATCACATTAGTGTTGTATATAGTGATGAGCGAGCATGCTTGTTAATACTCGGTACTCGCACGAGTATCACTGTACTCGGTCTACTCGGCGGGGACCGAGTAATCTCGCGATACTCGTGCTGTACTCGTGGTCTTCATCCCTGCATGTTGGCGCTCTTTTGAGAGCCAGCCCTCATGCAGGGATTGGCTGGCAGACCACTGCAATGCCACAGCCCTGTTAGTTGTGGAATTGCAGTGATTGGCCGGCCTGCACAGCGTGACCGAGCCTTTATACCGGCGGGCGCGCTGTGCTCTGCTCACAGCTATCCAGACAGTCAGTGCAGGGAGAGGGTCGCTGCTTCAGGGAAAGGTTTGCGGCCCTTTATAGCTATTTCCGTAGCAGGGCTGCAAACAGTGTGACCAAAAGTCCTTCTCAGGACTATTCTAGTTGTATACAGGCAGGCAGGGTATAGCCAGGTCGGAGTACAGTAGCAGAGTCCTTCTCAGGACTATTGTTGCTGTATACAGGCAGGGTATAGCCAGGTTGGAATACAGGCTAGTGACCAAAAGAGTCCTTGTCAGGACTATTGTAGCAGTATACAGGCAGGCAGGCAGGCAGGCAGGGTATATAGCCATTCCTAGTGGTGACCGTATACCAGCCTTCATCATATCTGGGGCTGGTGTACACAGTGTAAAACAGTCCAGATAGTGTCAGACTTCTCAGCAATTGTCGCTCCTAAAAACCTGTTAGGTTCTTAGTGCGTCTGTGCTTGCATTTAAAAACCGCACGTGTGTGCCTGTCGGTGGCAGCGTACAGGTGCACTTGTGTGCGTTTTTACCAAACTATTATATAACGCACAAGTGTAGTGTATAATACACGTCAGTCAGCAGTGGCTGATAGTGTCAGAGTTCTCGTCATTAATTTTTTCTCCTAAAACCTGTGTTAGGTTCTTAGTGCGTCCGTGCTTGCATTTAAAAACCGCACGTGTGTGCCTGTCGGTGGCAGCGTACAGGTGCACTTGTGTGCGTTTTTACCAAACTATTATATAACGCACAAGTGTAGTGTATAATACACGTCAGTCAGCAGTGGCTGATAGTGTCAGAGTTCTCGTCATTAATTTTTGCTCCTAAAACCTATTAGGTTCTTAGTGCGTCTGTGCTTGCATTTAAAAACCGCACGTGTGTGCCTGTCGGTGGCAGCGTACAGGTTCACTTGTGTGCGTTTTTACCAAACTATTATATAACGCACAAGTGTAGTGTATAATACACGTCAGTCAGCAGTGGCTGATAGTGTCAGAGTTCTCGTCATTAATTTTTTCTCCTAAAACCTGTGTTAGGTTCTTAGTGCGTCCGTGCTTGCATTTAAAAACCGCACGTGTGTGCCTGTCGGTGGCAGCGTACAGGTACACTTGTGTGCGTTTCTACCAAACTATTATATAACGCACAAGTGTAGTGTATAATACACGTCAGTCAGCAGTGGCTGATAGTGTCAGAGTTCTCGTCATTAATTTTTTCTCCTGAAACCTGTGTTAGGTTCTTAGTGCGTCCGTGCTTGCATTTAAAAACCGCACGTGTGTGCCTGTCGGTGGCAGCGTACAGGTGCACTTGTGTGCGTTTTTACCAAACTATTATATAACGCACAAGTGTAGTGTATAATACACGTCAGTCAGCAGTGGCTGATAGTGTCAGAGTTCTCGTCATTAATTTTTTCTCCTAAAACCTGTGTTAGGTTCTTAGTGCGTCCGTGCTTGCATTTAAAAACCGCACGTGTGTGCCTGTCGGTGGCAGCGTACAGGTGCACGATTTGCACAAACTTTGATATAACGCCCAAGTCTAGTGAATACACGTCAGCACAGCATTGCAAAATGCGCAAGGGCGTTGGCAAGGAACAAGGAAGTGGACGTGATGGTGGTGCAGGCAGAGGCCGAGGTCGTGGGCAAGCTCTAATTTTGCCACAACAAAGGGCCACATCTAGTCGCTCGCACGTCCTGTCCCAAATTCTTGGGGACCGCAGCAGTACACCGCTCTTGAACCAAGACCAGTGTCAACAGGTTGTTAGTTGGATAGAGGATAATGCTTCCAGTCAGATTGGCACCACCACAAACACTCTGTCTTCCACACGGTCAAGTGTCAGTAGCCGTGATACTGCACCGCACATTTCAGAACCTGATCCTCCTTCCTACCACAAGGCTGAGTACACGTCCTCGGACATTAATGATCCCACACTTGGACACTCGGAAGAGCTGTTCACGTTTCCATTCGCACATTCTGGCCTCTCGCCAGCTCATGTTGAAGTGGGTCATGAGGAGATCGTATGTACAGATGGCCAAATATTTGAGCAGCCACGTTCTCACGAAGTTGGCAACGTGTCTCAACAAGGGGTGGACGATGATGAGACACAATTGTCAGGAAGTCAGGAGGAGGAGCAGGGTGCGGAAGAGGAAGACGACGTGGTGGATGATCCAGTAACTGACCCAACCTGGCAGGAGGATATGCAGAGCGAGGACAGCAGTGCACAGGGGGAGGGAGGCGTAGCATCCCAACAGGCAGTAAGAAGCAGGGTGGTGGCTCCAGGCAGAAGTCAGGCAACCGTTCCCCGGAACAACAACACGACACAAGGTGCCTGTACAAATGTTAGGTCTTCCCGAGTCTCGCAGTTTTTTAAGTTGGATCCAGATGATTCTAAAAAGGCCATTTGCAACACCTGCCGTGCCAGCATCAGCAGGGGTACCAAAACTAGCAGCCTGACCACCACCAGCATGATCAGGCACATGTCAGCCAAGCACCCGACTTTGTGGGAAGTACAACAGAGTCGAGGAGCAGTGCTTGCTAATGTCACTGCTACGTCTTCGCTGGTTGTGCATGCGAGCCAATCCCCTGTCCATGCTGCCTGCGAACAAGCCTCCTCCGGTCCTGCACCTGCAGTTGCCTACGCAGAAATAACACCATCATCAAGCACGTCCTTGTCCCAGCGCAGCGTTCAGTTATCCATTCAGCAAACCTTTGAACGCAGGCGCAAATACACTGCCAACACCCCACATGCCACAGTTCTAAATGCTAACATTTCGCGACTGCTTGCGCTGGAAATGTTGCCTTTTAGGCTGGTGGAGACAGAAGCATTCCGCGACCTGATGGCGGCAGCTGTCCCACGTTACTCGGTCCCCAGCCGCCACTATTTCTCCCGGTGTGCCGTCCCCGCGTTGCATAACCACGTGTCACAAAACATCACACGTGCCCTGAACAACGCTGTTTCACCCAAAGTCCACCTAACCACAGACACGTGGACAAGTGATTGTGGGCAAGGCCGCTACATCTCGTTGACGGCACACTGGGTTAATATTGTGGAAGCTGGGACCCAGTCTGAGCGAGGGACGGAACACGTCCTTCCCACACCAAGGTTTGCAGGCCCTACCTCAGTCAGTGTTTCACCCACACTCTACAGCTCCGGAATGTCATGCTCTTCAGCCTCCTCCTCCTCCTGCGCATCCTCATCCACTGTACCCTCCACATCAGTCCCAAGCTGGAAGCACTGCAGCACTGCCTCGGCGAAGCGGCAACAGGCTGTGCTGAAGCTAATCTGCATAGGTGACAAACCCCACAATGCAGAAGAGCTGTGGACAGCTCTGAAACAGCAGGCAGATCACTGGCTCACACCTCTGAACCTAAAGCCAGGAAAGGTCGTGTGTGACAATGGCCGGAACCTGGTGGCGGCTTTGAGGCGAGGCCAGCTGACACATGTTCCATGCGTGGCCCATGTGCTCAACCTCGTGGTTCAGCGGTTTCTAAAGTCATACCCAGAGCTGTCTGATCTGCTGGTAAAAGTTCGCCGCCTGTCTGCACATTTTCGAAAGTCACCTACTGCTTCAGCCGGCCTTGCCGGCTTTCAGCGCAGTTTGCATCTTCCGGCTCACAGACTGGTGTGTGATGTCCCCACGCGTTGGAATTCAACTCTGCACATGTTGGTCAGGATATGTGAGCAGAAGAGGGCAGTTGTTGAGTACCTGCATCACCTAAACCGTCGGGAAATGGGTCAAACTCCACACATAACACCTGAGGAGTGGAGATGGATGTCCGACCTATGTACCATCCTCCAAAACTTTGAGGACTCCACCAAGATGGTGAGTGGTGATGACGCCATTATTAGCGTCACCATACCGCTACTCTGCCTTCTAAAATGGTCTTTGCTCAAAACCAAACATGATGCATTGCAGGCGGAGCGCGATGAGTTGCAGCAAGAAACAGTAGTGGGTGTGGGTGATAACACACAGCCCAGCCTCGTCTCATCACAACGTGCAGTGGAGGACTATGACGAGGAGGAGGATGAAGACATGGAGCAAATCTCCGGCCAAATTGAGGATATCACATGCACACCAGTCATATCCTCGGTTCAGCGTGGCTGGCCAGAGGACAGGGTAGATGAGGAGGAGGAGGAGGAGGAGGAGGACAGCATGTTCAGTCAACGTGTTGGTCAGGCTACTGAAGTCCTGGCTGTTAAGAGTCTGGCGCACATGGCTGACTTTATGGTAAGCTGCCTGTCTCGTGACCCTCGCGTTAAGAACATCTTGGCCGACAATCATTACTGGTTGGTAACACTGTTAGACCCACGCTACAAGGAGAACTTTATGTCTCTTATTCCCGAGGCGGAGAGGTCAACCAAAATGCAGCAGTTCCGGAAGGCCATAGTCACGGAAGTAGGCAAAGCATTCCCCTCACAAAACGCTAGCGGCATAGGTCAGGAATCAGTGGACAACCAAGGCGTACAGCCGAGAGAGGCACAAGTCCAATCCGCCAGAGGTAGGGGAACAGTCTTTAAGATGTGGGACAGTTTTCTCAGCCCCTCACGTACCACAGCCCCTGAGGTGCGGGGTAGTGCCACAAGAAATCCTAAGTTTGCCCAGATGCTCAAGGAGTACCTTGCAGATCGAACAACTGTACTCCGACATTCCTCTGTGCCTTACAATTATTGGGTATCCAAGGTGGACACGTGGCATGAATTGGCTCTCTACGCCTTGGAAGTCCTGGCCTGCCCTGCCGCTAGCGTTTTGTCAGAGCGTGTTTTTAGTGCCGCAGGTGGAATCATTACAGATAAACGCACCCGCCTGTCAACTGAAAATGCTGACAGGCTGACTCTGATCAAGATGAACAAGGGTTGGATTGGGCCAGACTTCACCACACCACCAGCAAATGAGAGCGGAATTTAAAGTTTGTAACGGGAATTTGCCATGTACCTCCAGTCACCCATGGGTACACACTTCTGGACTTTGGATAATCGCTGGACTGCTCCTCCTTCTCCTCATGCGCCACCATGATGACCGTTACAAGAGTTAGGCCTTTGTTTCAGGTATACCCCCAGTGGTAAATTTTTTCGCCCATTCTTTGCAGAATGGACATTACAACGACAGGAGACCCGCTCCTTTGCAATGGGAACAATGTTTTGAGGCCCTCATGCACGTCTCTATGCAGGGACAACGTGGAGCCTCCCAATTTTTGGCTGCCCTGCCAAAGGGCTATACTACAAAAGACCCAATTCCTGACAATGGACACTTAATGTTTTGAGGCCCTCATGCACGTCTCTATCCAGGGACAACGTGGAGCCTCCCAATTTTTGGCTGCCCTGCCTAAGGGCTATACTATAATACACCCACTTCCTGACAATGGACACTTAATGTTTTGAGGCCCTCATGCATGTCTCTATCCAGGGACAACGTGGAGCCTCCCAATTTTTGGCTGCCCTGCCAAAGGGCTATACTACAAAAGACCCACTTCCTTCCAATGGGCACTTCAGGTTTACAGGCCCTCATGCACGTCTCTATCCAGGGACAACGTGGAGCCTCCCAATTTTTGGCTGCCCTGCCAAAGGGCTGTACTACAAAAGACCCACTTCCTTCCAATGGGCACTTCAGGTTTACAGGCCCTCATGCACGTCTCTATCCAGGGACAACGTGGAGCCTCCCAATTTTTGGCTGCCCTGCCAAAGGGCTATACTACAAAAGACCCACTTCCTTCCAATGGGCACTTCAGGTTTACAGGCCCTAATGCACGTCTCTATCCAGGGACAACGTGGAGCCTCCCAATTTTTGGCTGCCCTGCCAAAGGGCTATACTACAAAAGACCCACTTCCTTCCAATGGGCACTTCAGGTTTACAGGCCCTCATGCACGTCTCTATCCAGGGACAACGTGGAGCCTCCCAATTTTTGGCTGCCCTGCCAAAGGGCTATACTACAAAAGACCCACTTCCTTCCAATGGGCACTTCAGGTTTACAGGCCCTCATGCACGTCTCTATCCAGGGACAACGTGGAGCCTCCCAATTTTTGGCTGCCCTGCCTAAGGGCTATACTATAATACACCCACTTCCTGACAATGGACACTTAATGTTTTAAGGCCCTCATGCACGTCTCTATCCAGGGACAACGTGGAGCCTCCCAATTTTTGGCTGCCCTGCCAAAGGGCTATACTACAAAAGACCCACTTCCTTCCAATGGGCACTTCAGGTTTACAGGCCCTCATGCACGTCTCTATCCAGGGACAACGTGGAGCCTCCCAATTTTTGGCTGCCCTGCCAAAGGGCTATACTACAAAAGACCCACTTCCTTCCAATGGGCACTTCAGGTTTACAGGCCCTCATGCACGTCTCTATCCAGGGACAACGTGGAGCCTCCCAATTTTTGGCTGCCCTGCCTAAGGGCTATACTATGATACACCCACTTCCTGACAATGGACACTTAATGTTTTGAGGCCCTCATGCACGTCTCTATCCAGGGACAACGTGGAGCCTCCCAATTTTTGGCTGCCCTGCCAAAGGGCTATACTACAAAAGACCCACTTCCTTCCAATGGGCACTTCAGGTTTACAGGCCCTCATGCACGTCTCTATCCAGGGACAACGTGGAGCCTCCCAATTTTTGGCTGCCCTGCCAAAGGGCTATACTACAAAAGACCCACTTCCTTCCAATGGGCACTTCAGGTTTACAGGCCTTCATGCACGTCTCTATCCTGGGACAAAGTGGAGCCTCCCAATTTTTGTCTGCCCTGCCAAAGGGCTATACTACAAAAGACCCACTTCCTTCCAATGGGCACTTCAGGTTTACAGGCCCTCATGCACGTCTCTATCCAGGGACAACGTGTAGCCTCCCAATTTTTGGCTGCCCTGCCTAAGGGCTATACTATAATACACCCACTTCCTGACAATGGACACTTAATGTTTTGAGGCCCTCATGCACGTCTCTATCCAGGGACAACGTGGAGCCTCCCAATTTGTGGCTGCCCTGCCAAAGGGCTATACTACAAAAGACCCACTTCCTTCCAATGGGCACTTCAGGTTTACAGGCCCTCATGCACGTCTCTATCCAGGGACAACGTGGAGCCTCCCAATTTTTGGCTGCCCTGCCAAAGGGCTATACTACAATAGACCCACTTCCTTCCAATGGGCACTTCAGGTTTACAGGCCATCATGCACGTCTGTATGCAGGGGCATTGGTGAACCTCACAATTTTGGACTGCCCTGGCAAAGGAAAATACTACAAAGACTCAGTTCCTCAAAATGGGCACATTAGACTCAGAGGCCTTTATGTACGTCTCTTCTCAGGGACATCGGAGTGCCACACAATGTTTTACGTAAAATCTTTCATGTATTGATCTCAAAAAGTAACATACATTAGCTCTATCTCACTATTGGGTATGTGCCCTTAACATTTCCGCCATGAAAAATCTTTTTGGTGTCATTTTGGAAGGTTTTCTGGTGAGTCCGTAAAAATGGCGTAAAACGCGGACAAAATTGTTCACAGCTGTGACTTTTGAGTGATAAATGCTTCAAGGGGTCTTCCCCATGCTGTTGCCATGTCATTTGAGCACTCTTCTGAGACTTTTGTGACATTTTTAGGGTTTCTCCATGCTGCCGGGGGGTCATTTCACAAAAATACTCGGGTCTCCCATAGGATAACATTGGGCTCGGTGCTCGGGCCGAGTACACGAGTATCTTGGGAGGCTCGGCCCGAGCTTCGAGCACCCGAGCTTTTTAGTACTCGCTCATCACTAGTTGTATAATGTATTGTGTATTATGTTGTGAGTTATTGTGTAATGTTAATTGGAGGGTGATGCATTGTAATGTTTTGCACTGAACTGTGATGAAGCAGTGTTCTGCCCACTAACAGGCAATGAGTGGGGTAGGAAACAGTTAATGTTTCGGACTGGTCCATATTAGGAGAAGCTAGTTCAGGGACAGAGGACAGTTTCCTTGGGAATGTCAGAAAGGGCCCTGCGTGTGACTGAGACAGACCTGAGGTCTGAATAGTCTGCAGAGTCGCATGATGTGAGTGTTCCTAGAGGAAGAGGAGACAAGGGCAGAGGATAGTGTGATTTAGAATACCAAGAGAGAGATTGGCTGTGTTACAGAGCGATCTCTGGAAGTCAGGTCAGAGGACTGTCTGGAGGATTAAGTGACTGAGTAAGAAGGGACGTAGGACAGGATGGAACAGAACGTGAAATGAAGTGAATGCCCAGGGTGGGAATTCCCTAAGCGTCAGAAAGCTGCAGGCTAGGTTCGGCCATATTGGAAATATCAAAGGGAGAAGAAGCGGAACTGTGGGAGCAAAATATGATTTTC
This sequence comes from Anomaloglossus baeobatrachus, assembly GCF_048569485.1. NCBI lineage: Eukaryota > Metazoa > Chordata > Amphibia > Anura > Aromobatidae > Anomaloglossus > Anomaloglossus baeobatrachus. The sequence goes on along the minus strand of NC_134357.1, from coordinate 105,458,633 downwards.
ATGGACTGTACTGTGGTGCTAGATTTTGGTTGTAGTGAAACCATGAGACTAGTGAAGGATGGTGCTTTCCTAGAACAAGTGCATACACACCACCAGGACCCCCTCTTTTCTGTAGTGTGCCAGGGCTCAGAAAATGCAGACCTCATGCATGACTACCTCCCTGCGCCACGCTAGAGCTGGATGAATTCAGGCAGGAGTGTTTAACTGCAAAACTGTGGAGTTTCAGAGAAAAGCATGATTTTAATTGCCACTGCGCTGTGCACTAGTGGAACAGAAGGATCCCCGCAGTGTCTACCCTGTCCTGGATTTGTCGCGGGCGGAGGAGGGGACGCTACGCTCTCCCACCGCTCGGGTCCGGCTGCCGCTGCTGCTGCAGCCGCTGCTGCTGCTCGGTGGCGGCTCGATCCTGGGGACACGAGCAGCGCTCCTCGCCCGTGAGTGAAAAGGGGGGTGATTGGTTGTGGGGGTTTTGATTATGGATATTGTCCGTGACGCCACCCACGTGGCGGTGACACCACCGCTGCTCTAGACAGGGATCCCGGGAGCGGTGACTGGGAGCAGCTTTGTTGTTAGTTCTCCCCTCCGTGGGTAGCGGGTTTGGTTGTCCCGGGGCCCGGTGATGGGGTAGGGATGGATGGCAGGCAGGTTACGGGGCCTGGGGAGGTGCAGGGTCGCGGGGGCAGTGCTGTGCCGCACGGCACGGTGGTACTCACTCAGCCCAATGATGACGACACAGTTCTCGGTAAAACACACGGCTGGATGGACGGGTCCCACAGACGGCTGTGGTGTTGTTGCTCCCAGCAGGTTGGTGGCAACTGCCTTTCCCTGCACCTAAGATGTCTGTACGGTTCCAATGGGTTCCCACCGGTAACCCGCTCCCCGGCTTGGATATGGGCCGGAAGAGCCTCTTTTGCCCGCAGGCGCTGACCCTGAGAAACGGTTGCCTTGGCGGTGGCGGTGTCTCTCTCACTCGGTTGGACTGTTGCCTTCTGTCGGGACTTGACTGTTTGGAAACCCAGGAGGTCCACTTCACTAATGGATTCGGCAAATTCACGGCGACTCCTAGCCTTGCCGAGGTCCGAAAAGCACCAGCCAGATGGTGCTGGCTTCTCTTTGTGTACCGGTCCGGTACCGCCGCGCCACCGCCCGTCCACGGTCCTTACGGTAACTCCGATAGGCCACTCCTGCAGACGGTCACCACCGTCTGCCAACCTTGCTGTTCTGTCCGGGCCACACACCCGGACCAACTTCAGGCTGCTTAGCTGTCACTTTTCTCCTCTCTCACTTTCACTTCTCAACTGTCCTCACTCCTCTCCAAAACTTATCTGCCTTGTTTTCCTGCCTCCAGGACTGTGAACTCCTCGGTGGGCGGGACCAACCGCCTGGCCCACCCCCTGGTGTGATCATCAGCCCCTGGAGGAAGGCAACAAGGGTTTTGTGTTCTGGCTTTGGTGTGCCTGCTGGGAGTGTGGGGTGTGTGGGTGTTGTTCTCTGTGGCCCCTGGCTTGTCCAGGGCGCCACATTCCCCCTTAGTTAAATGCAGACTGTCCGCCACGGATGTTAAATGCAGACTGCCCGTCCATCACCGGTTTTATTTTCACCAACTGAAAAAGATAAAAAACGGTAACAGACATACAAGTATAATAACATCTTCCCACATCGGGAGGTACTCTTACTTAAACGTTACTAACGGTTGCAAACGGTTACGGCTTCCGCTCTCTCCCACCCAAGCAACCTGGCCCTGATGCTGCCCCTAAGCAAACAGGCAGCACCCCTTGATCCCAGTCCTGCACAAGTTGCCCGAGCTGGTTCTGTCCTTTTCAGGGGACCCACGTCCATGGTGAACCCCTGAAACCCCCAGAGGATTGCCACCGGTTTCGGTGGTGGCTGGGCCCCAGCCTGCTCCACTGCGGGCCCTTCCTCCAATCTGCCTCTCCGGAGGCGGTAACGGTGGGAGCTGTAACAACCATTTTTATTTACATGCCACTAGTTTGTGGTTGCCCTGTAAGTTCTCGGGCCTGTTCATAAGTAGTTTCTTATGTAAAATGGTGAAGGGGGTCCCAACGGGGACCCGCTGCCGGCTACGACCGGTTCCAAATCACAGTTGACAATCAGGTAACTTTCTTCTGTTTCATTCACTTATCATTTTCAAACTTTCAAACTTTAAAACACACACATATAATCTCTCCCCTTTAAAGAGTAGTTTCCCTGTACCTAAGTGCGGGTCTACCTAGGTTGGGACGAGTGGACCTCCGGGGTCCAGTGTCAGTGGGGATAGGCAGTGGGGCAGAGGGAACAATCAGTTCCTCTTCCCTGCTATCGTGTGGGGCAGGCGGAGGCATAGGGGAGTTGGGCACAGGTTCATCCCTGGGCACTGGCACTGGCTCACGGTTGACATCCTCCATCACTTCTTCATCCACGGTTTGAGGGAACAGTATTACTGGAAGAATCACCGCGCCGTTCTGTGTAGGCCAGTCCGCTGGGAAGTCACCCATCACTGTGTGGATTACCTCTTTCGCCTTCTCCGCTGGTGGAGGAACCGGGACTTCAGCCGCTGCTCTCAATGCTGGTGGGCACTTCTTTAGATGGTCCCGGGAAACGGTGGCCAAGGTGCCCCCTTGGTCACGACTGATCTGGTAGGCCTTCCCATCTTCCCAGCCTGTGGGCTGTATGACGTATGGGGTTCGTTCCCATTGATCATCCAGCTTGTGGGTCCTCCATTTCCGCTTCAGCACTACATCTCCAGGCTGGAAAGGGGCAGCAGTCGCCCTCTGGTTGAAGCGCTGCTCCTGCTGTTCCCGACTTCGACTCAAGTTCTTCTCAACATATTCCTGAATCTGTCGGTATTGCACCCTCCGTCAAGTTTCCCATTCAGCTGTTGAAGGGAGTGCCTCTGGGGCTTCCAATCCCATGTCCAGATCCACCGGTAGCCGGCCGGGGCAAGCCCTCATCAGGTATGCTGGGGTGCACTTCGTCGAGCTGGAAGGAATATTATTATACATATCGACCAAGTCAGGTAGCTTCTCTGGCCACAGGTTCCGCTCTTCTAGCGGCAACGTCTTGAGGAGGCCCAGGACCAAGTGATTCATCTTCTCACACATGCCGTTGGTCTGGGCATGGTAAGGCATGGTCCGGATCTTCTTGCAGCCGTACAACTGACAGAACTCATGGAACACCTCCGCCTCAAAGGCCGGGCCTTGGTTAGTAAGCACCTTCTCAGGATATCCATGTGGTCGACAGAAATAAGCCTGGAACGCTCTAGCGGCGGTACGGCCAGTTAGGTCTTTGACTGGGACAACCACCATGAACCTTGAATAGTGGTCTACTATGGTTAGAGCGTAGGTGTACCCACTTCGGCTGGGGGTGAGCTTTACATGGTCCAGGGCGACCAGCTCCAGCGGTTGATGTGTAATGATCGGGTGTAGGGGCGCCTTCTGGCTGGCCTCGTCCTTCCTTCTCAGCTTGCAAGGGCCGCATTCTCGGCACCAGGCCTCTACAGACTCCCGCATCCCGCTTCAATAGAACCGCTCTCTCAACAGCATTTCCAGCTTCTTCCATCCGAAGTGTCCGGCACCATCATGGAACGCTTGTAGAACAGTGGGCACATTAGCTTGGGGAAATCACCAACTGGCGGATTTTCTCATGAGTCTTTGGGTTAATCAGCTCACGGTACAACTTCCCCTGGTGTAGATACAACTAGGTCCGTTCTCGCCACAGGCATTGGGCCTCAGCTGGGGCGGCAGGATCTATTCCAGCAGCACCTTGCTCCACCAGGATCTTGAGTAGGCGGACAGCGGGCGCCTGGTTTTGAGCTTCCTGCCACTCCTGACTGGGCAGCGGGTCCAGATTCACCCGTTGTTGGTAGACATGCACCTTCTCAGCTGGTGGCTGGTGAAATGCAGGCAACTCGATCTCTTCGAGGTCGTCATCCTCGCACCCTTCTTCCGACAGGTGGGGCATCCGATAGAGTGCATCAGCATTAACGTTGGCACGACCGGCCCTGTATTTGATGGTGAAATCGTAGTTGGCTAGCCTGGCCACCCACCGCTGTTCCAACACGCCCAACTTGGCCGTGTCCAGGTGGGTCAGCGGATTGTTATCCGTGAAAGCGGTGAACTTTGCTGCGGCCAGGTAATGGCGAAACCGCTCGGTGATAGCCCACACCAGCGCCAGGAGCTCGAGCTTGAAAGAGCTGTAGTTCTCAGGATTCCTTTCAGTCGGTCGGAGTTTTCGGCTAGCATAAGCAATCACTTTTTCTTTCCCGTCTTGGACCTGGGATAAGACTGCCCCCAAGCCCACATTGCTGGCATCGGTGTAGAGGATGAATGGGTGGCTGTAATCGGGATACGCTAGGATCTCCTCTCCGGTCAAGGCCGCTTTCAGCTGGCGGAAGGATCCCTCATGCCTCTCTTTCCACACCAGTGGGGCTCCGAGGGGTCTACCACCTTTGGTCTGTCCCACGAGGAGGTCTTGCATGGGGGCAGCCATCTTCGTGTACCCCTTGATGAAGCGACTGTAGTACCCCACCAGACCCAGAAACTGCCTTAGTTCCCTCACTGTGGTTGGCCTCGGCCAGTCTTGGATGGCAGTGATCTTCTCGGGGTCGGGGGCGACACCTTCTGCACCCACCACATGCCCCAGGTACTGCACTCTGGGTTTCAGCAGGTGACACTTGGAGGGCTTCAACTTCATCCCGTATTTAGCAAGGGACGCGAACACCTCGGCCAGGTGCTCCAGGTGGGCTTCATACGTCTGGGAGTACACAATCACATCATCCAGGTATAACAGGACGGTCTCGAAATTTAGATGCCCCAGACAGCATTCCATCAGCCGTTGGAAGGTTCCAGGGGCGTTGCACAGCCCGAATGGCATACTATTGAATTCACAGAGCCCCATTGGGGTGGTGAAGGCAGTTTTCTCCCGGTCCTCGGGTGCCACAGCCACTTGCCAGTACCCGCTGGTAAGGTCAAGGGTAGAGAAGTAGTTCGCGGTTCTCAGTGCGGCCAAGGACTCCTAAATACGGGGCAGTGGGTAAGCATCTTTATGCGTTATCTGGTTAATCTTCCGGTAAGCCACACACATCCGCATGGTGCCGTCCTTCTTCTTAACCAGTACCAATGGGGCGGCCCAGGGACTACAGCTGTCCCTGATAACCCCTGCCTCCCTCATGTTCTTCAACATGTCCTTGGCACATTGGTAGTGTGCAGGGGGAATAGGCCTGTACCTCTCTTTGATAGGGGGGTGTTCACCGGTGGGGATATGGTGTTGTACCCCTTTGATCTGCCCAAAGTATAGGGGATGTTTGCTAAAAACTTGCTCATACTCCCGTACCACCCGGTATACCCCTTCTTTGTGATGTGTAGGGGTATCGTCAGTGCCTACGTGTAACTGTCGGTGCCACTCATCTGACTCCCCTTGGGGCGGGTGAGTGCTGGCAGTCGATGGTGAGGTTGGGGGAACTGCCTCGCGGATGGTGTGGGGATCCAGAGTGAGCAACTTGGCAAGTGTAGCATGCCGGGGAAGCCTGACTTCTTCCTCCCCACAGTTCAGCACCCTCACAGGCACTCTCCCCTTCTTTACATCTACCACCCCTCGGGCGGCCATTACTGTGGGCCAGTGCTCGGAGGGCATGGGCTCTATCATGGCAGGGTAGTCACACCCCTGAGGCCCTACTGCTGCCCTACACCAAATCATCATCTCACTCCTAGGGGGCACAATCAACGGGGCAACATCCATCACTCTCACCCCACCAATCTCTCCTCCCGTCGAGTTCACATGCTGGCGGTACATCAAGGCTCGGATCTCACGCTGCACAGCTCTCTGTCGGCTCCCCGCCGCTGTGGCAGCCAGCTGCTGCAATAGGGTCAGCACATCACTCATACAGTGCTCCATCACATTAGTTCCTAGCACTATCTTCGGGTTATGATCACTAGGTTCATTCATTATCACAATCATACCCTGGTGTTGCAGTTCAGCTCGTCCCACGGTCATGGCCACTTGCTTGTACCCCACTTGAGTCAATGGGAGTCCATCAGCAGCAATCAGTGTTATGCTGGCATCTGGGGGAGCCAGCTCGTCTTTTCCCCAATACTGTTGATACAGTGTGTATGATATAGTGGTTACCTGTGATCCAGTGTCTAGGAGAGCCATCACCGGTATGCCGTCCACAGCCACGGGGATGATAGGCCGGGCCCCGATTTACCGGTCCCGCCAGTCTGGGGGGCCATGGGGTTCTACTCCTGAGGATTGGCCCGTGGCCCCAGGGGTTGCTCGTTTAACGGACACCGTCGGGCGTAGTGGCCGGGTTTGCTGCACCTGTAACAGATTGGGGGCCCGTTCCGTGAGCCATTGGCCCTTCTCCGCTGCATCCAGAGGACGTCCTCTGGGCTGTCGGCGAGCTGCATCTCCACCGGTGCCTGGGATCTGGTTGGAGGCTGGAGTGCAGCGAGAATCTTAGCAAGGCCCCCATCCATGCGGCGAACTCGAGCAGCGAGCTCTTCCATCGCCCCGCTTGGGGCTGCAGGCACTGGAGGTGCCGGTATGGTAGGAGCCACCAAAACAGAAGCAGTCTCAACTGGCCACAGGGTTGGCTCAGGAGCTTCCAATGCGGGGGGTTGCAGAGCTTTGATGGCTCGTTCCTTTAATACGGCAAAGTCCACGTCAGGGTGTTCTAGGGCCCACAGCCGAAGCTGCTTACGGTCTTCGGAGGACCTCATCCCCTGCACAAACTGCTCACTCAACATCTTGTTACTGTCGACACTGCCGATGGTGTCCACCCGCTTCAGTGTGCGGAGTGCAGTTTGCAGGCGCAGAGCATAGTCCCGGATGCTATCTGCGGGCCGTTGTAGGCATTGATAGAACTGCATCCGCAACTCTGCCTCGGTACGGGTCTCAAATGCAGTCTGCAGCTTTTCAAAGATGGTGGCTACAGAGGACCGGTCGCCCTCGGCCCAGGTCTCCGCCTCTTGCTCAGCCGTGCCGGTTAGCTGCCCCAGCACTAGCGCTGCACGTTGCTTATCAGTCAGGGGGTACAATTCTAGCAGCGGACTAAGTTTTTTCTGGAAAACCTGCAAGGCATCAGGTTTCCCATCGTACTGCGGTAGCCAGGCAGCTCCGGGCACATAGGGCAAAGAGAACGGCATCACCTGAGCGAGAGCTGGGGCCGCGGCGCCCCCCGCTAGCGCGGCTGGGACCTGGGCAGGCCCATTTCCATTTACGGGTGCTTCCGCGGCTGCGTCCGCCGCTCCTCCTGCAGCTCCGTCAGGCGCAGACATCTTGTTTCCCTCCCCCTTAGCCTCTTTCCGGCTTCTCCTCTATCGGGGCGGGGTTTAGGCCTTCACGCCTCCACTACTCAAGGAGACGCTCGAGTGGGAACTCTTCGCGCCCAAGATGGCGGCTTTTCAAATTTTCCGGCCGGACACCTCCGGCAGTCACACAAGGCGCACTTCCACCAATCGGTAGAACGGTAGGATCCTGTTCGTGACGCCAAGTTGTCGCGGGCAGAGGAGGGGACGTTGCACTCTCCCACCGCTCGGGTCCAGCTGCCGCTGCTGCTGCAGCCGCTGCTCGGTGGCGGCTCGAGCGGTGGGCCGGATCCCGGGGACTCGAGCGGCGCTCCTCGCCCGTGAGTGAAAAGGGGGGTGATTGGTTGTGGGGGTTTTGATTATGGATATTGTCCGTGACGCCACCCACGGTTGTGGTGATTTTGGTGACACCACCGCTGCTCTAGACGGGGATCCCGGGAGCGGTGACTGGGAGCAGCTTTGTTGTTAGTTCTCCACTCCGTGGGTAAGGGGTTTGGTTGTCCCGGGGCCCGGTGATGGGGTAGGGATGGATGGGAGGCAGGTTACGGGGCCTGGGGAGGTGCAGGGTCGCGGGGGCAGCGCTGTGCCGCACGGCACGGTGGTACTCACTCAGCCCAATGATGACGACACAGTTCTCGGTAAAACACACGGCTGGATGGACGGGTCCCACAGACGGCTGCGGTGTTGTTGCTCCCAGCAGGTTGGTGGCAACTGCCTTTCCCTGCACCTAAGATGTCTGTACAGTTCCAATGGGTTCCCACCGGTAACCCGCTCCCCGGCTTGGATATGGGCCGGAGGTGCCCCTTTTTCCCGCAGGCGCTGGCCCTGAGAAACGGTTGCCTTGGCGGTGGCGGTGTCTCTCTCACTCGGTTGGACTGTTGCCTTCTGTCGGGACTTGACTGTTTGGAAACCCAGGAGGTCCCCTTCACTAACGGATTCGGCAAATTTACGGCGACTCCTAGCCTTGCCGGGGTCCGAAAAGCCCCTGCCAGATGGTGCTGGCTTCTCTTTGTGTACCGGTCCGGTACCGCCGGGCCACCGCCTGTCCACGGTCCTTACGGTAACTCCAATAGGCCACTCCTGCAGACGGTCACCACCGTCTGCCAACCTTGCTGCTCTGTCCGGGCCACACACCCGGACCAACTTCAGGCTGCTTAGCTGTCACTTTTCTCCTCTCTCACTTTCACTTCTCAACTGTCCTCACTCCTCTCCAAAACTAATCTGCCTGGTTTTCCCGCCTCCAGGACTGTGAACTCCTCGGTTGGCGGTACCAACCGCCTGGCCCACCCCCTGGTGTGATCATCAGCCCCTGGAGGAAGGCAACAAGGGTTTTGTGTTCTGGCTGTGGTGTGCCTGCTTGGAGTGTGGGGTGTGTGGGTGTTGTTCTCTGTGGCCCCTGGCTTGTCCAGGGCGCCACAGATTCATAGGTCTGTGCCTACGTGTGTGTATAGGGAGAGAGCTAGGAGTCACTGGCAGCAGCATTGAGAAGCCACCAGGGACCCGCCAGTCCAACTATTCTATAGTATGGATCAGCAGATATGAAAAGTATATTTTTCTCTGAAACGTCGCAGCACTTCAGAATCAAACAAACCTGGCTGGAATAATACAGCCAGTGCCTGCCCCTAGTTTGGGTACCATGTATCAGCTATCAGGTTCACTTGAATGATTGTGATTACGTCACATATACTCCAGACAGCTGAAAATGTACCTTTTTTATTTGCAGCGGCATACAAAGTGATAATATTAAATGACCTTATCCCATCTGTACAACTTATCTCATAAGTATTTGAAGTGGGGATGTACATAGAGGTTTTAATGAATAATATGAGATGTAAATTAGATCATTTTTTCCACATAGCTATAGCCGCAAAGTGGAAGACCCACCACTTACGTAGACGTGTCTGATATGTTTTGCTTATTCACCGTAGGGATAAATATAAACTTGTTATATAAAAATAGCTTTGTGACAAAGTTAACTTTTTTAAAAGGTATATAGCCCATGACAACTATTATATCCTTTCCATTGTGGTCTGTGGTAACCTACACTAAGCAGATGGGTAGAATATTCTATGTATGCAGTGTACTTTTAGACTATGTTATTGGAATTTTATGTTCTGCTTGTTTTTTAGTCTATATTTATTTATCACAAAAGAAATGATCATTATCATTGATTCATTTTTTTGTTAAATGGAAGCTTGAATTATGGACACTACAGCTTAAATGGAGCTTGCAGGGGCATAAGAAAGCTTATGAGAGCACTATCAAAGATTGTGGAAGCTTTCTTGGTTAGCCAAGTAAGCAAGCAAATCTAGACAGATGTGCAGAACCCAATAACGGACAACGGTATTACCATATCTGCTAAAGAACAAGACCCTTTCAGGTTGGTCACTTACTATTTATGTCTGAAAAACAGTTATTGGTCAATTTACAGTTAATTTTCATTGAATGTATGGCCAGAACATTATAGATGGTACTGTCATGTACAGCAAGAGGACACTAGAGTACACAGAAGTGGGCCCCTGTCCAAGAACAATATATGAGCCTTTTCAGTCCAATAGCTCATCATAAGGGTAAGTGCCCACGATCAGGAAGCGCTCTGCTCTAAACACACTGTAATTTATCTGGAGAAGACACTTGAGAAGACACTTCCCAAGAGGGAATGCAGCTTCCGTGCCCATGATTAGGATTCTGAAAGCAGCATATTTTTTGTTGTCTTTTCCTGACCAGAACACTTGCGCCTCCACAAGAATAAACTGACACGCTGCAGGTCGGAAAGCTGCACTGTATGTCAGTTGACGCTGCGTAGAAAAGAAGCACAGTGGGCATGACATTTCTACAAATCTCATCTACTGTGCTTGTACTGTACAACGCAGCTGTCACGATTCAGTTTGGTGTATTTCCCACCTGGTCCTGAGGTCGGTGTTTCCCTGTGCTTGGCCGGTGGGTGGAGCCTATGCTTCTGTGCCTTTTTCCTAGAATCATACCGCTTTATCAGGATGTCTCCTCCATCGGTGTGGCACCAGTTATAACCCTGATCTGCAGCATGCGTGCCTGGTCCCTATAAGTTCTCTACCTCGTCCGACCTCCCTGACTTTCATCCTCCCTGTTCAGTCTGACCTCACTGACTCCCGTCCCCTCTGTCTTGTGTTACCTTCCAGTCTTCCTTCCCTGCTCCCTGTTTGTTGTTCCGTATCTGCGCCCTCTCCTACTGCTTGCTCTTCCGGTTCTCGACCTCCGGCTCGCTCCTGACATACTCTGCCTACTCCGTAGTACTGCATGTCCTCCTGGCTTTGACCCTGCTTGTACGACTTCTCTGAGTAAACAATTGTGATTACTCCTGTGACACCTTGTGGATCCATAGTCCTGTTACACACACCAGTGTTGCGGCTCACCCTAGTGGTGACTTTACAGCAGCATTTTGGACGAAGCAAAAACACGCTACATCCAAAATTCTCCTAATCATGATTGTGGGCAATCACCTTAACTGCTTGGAGGTAGTAGGGGTCCCTATGCGGCTGCACAGGTTGCACCTATGGTATGTCCGCCCCTGCTATTTGGTGATCTGATCTCACGGTAGAAAAGTGAACATTACATCCTTCGAACTTTTTTTTTCTAACTACCACTTGTTTGCTGTGGTTTATAGCATCTTTACATATAAAGGTATCTTAGGTTAAACAATTTTTACTTTTTATTATATGCTGATCAGATTAGCACTTAGCTGTCCCTGTGCCTGCGCTGTGTGCTGCCATCACAGATGTGTAATTAATGTATGTGCGGTGAATTCGTCTGAAGGATGATTTCGTCATCTCACCCAGACATGACTTTCTGATACTTGCTTTCTGTTAGCGGGAGGCCGCATTGCAAGAAGATTGGAAATTGTGCAACCCTATTCTTGACACGTTATTAACAAGAAAAGCTTTAATTTTTTTTTTTTAGCTTTTTTAAAGTAAGGTACAACCTTATTTCTTCTAATAGGTTCTTAGAAGAACTTGACTAAAGGAACCCTAATGACCAGTGAAATGTTCATACCAACAAAATTGAAAAAGTATCTTGTCATCATTGAAATTTCTAATTGTCTGTTGGTTATATGCACATGAGATAATAGATTGGATTTGGTCAGTGAAGCTGGATACGGTCAGTGAAGCCTTGGTGATACGGTCAGGGAAACCTTCCCAATTCGTTCATCGTTGTCCAAAAGATCATACAGTTTAAGGCCTCTTTCACACGTGCGTGCCTCCGGTAAGTGATAGCAGTTTTCTCACGTACCAGAGACACATACACACGTAGACCTATGTATTCCTATGGTTTTGGACACACGTAAGTATTTTCGCACGGAACGTGTGTCCGTTCCTACTTACGTGTGTCCATGTGTTTCTCACGGCAACATGTCCGTTTTCTCTCCGGCATCACGGGTGTCACACGGAACACAAACGTGTCACATGAAATGTGTTCCGTGTGACACGCACCGGAGAAAAGACGTGTCCGTGAGAAAAAAATAACAAAACAGTACTCACCTTCTCCATCCCTGCAGACTCTGCCGCTCCTGTCACTTGCTGCCGACCACCGCTCATTGAATATTCACTTCACTGCGGCCGGAAGCAGCAGCAGCGGGGAGTCGGCAGGACCGGAGACTGAAGTTCAGCACCACGGACAGCGACGCCAGGGACAGGTGAGTAGAAAGTTCCCGTTCTCCGTGTGTTATCACGAATAAGAAACGTGTGCCATAAACACGGCTCACGGAGGGCAAAACGCACCTCTGACACATCCGTGAAAAACATGCGTGGTTTTTCACGGCATGTGAGAGAGGCCTAAAGTGAACCTGTCAGGTGCATTATGCACCCAGAATTTCTGAGTGCAGATTAATGATTCCTGCCTAACTATCCCTGTATCTAGTAGCCTAAATAAACAGATCTTTAGAAAAAGTAGTTCTAAAGATTGTTTCTTATATGCTAATGAGGCCAGCGACTAGTCACAAGGGTATTACTTCCCTTGGCTGGTCAGCCCACATGGCATGCTAGCACGCCCCTGTCGGCATACTAACATGCTAATGAATGTGCATTATACATCACTAAACTGATGCCAGGTGTAAGCTTCCCGGCTTCAGTAAGGTATAATGCGCATGACCAGAAGTCCCGGGACTCCGGATCATCGTAGTGCGCATCCACCTGCCTCTGGCCACCATCAACAGTGAGGTATGTGTGGTGTCACTGCACATTTCTTAGCATGTTAGTACACCCATAGGGGCGTGCTAGCATGCTATGTGGGCCGACTAGCCAAGGGAACTCATGCCCTTGTGACTAGTCCCTGGCCTCATTAGCATATAATAAAGAATCTTTAGAAATACTTTTTCTAAAGATATATTTATTTATGCTAGTTTATACAGGGACTGTTAGGTAGGAATCACAAATATGCATGCAGAACTGCTCGTGGTTCTGGGTGCATATTGCACCTGACAGGTTCCCTTTAAACATTTATAATATAGAAGTGGATACAATTTGTGGTATGAAGAGGTACGAAAATACAGTGTAAATCTGTACTTAGTCACTTTGCAGCTTCTTTACAGTGGAGTGGGTTTCTAGAGACAACCACAAGTGAGAGGATGTGCAGGAACCCTTCAATAACGTGTTATCATGTGCTACTTCTGTGTATCAATCTGAAACTTAACTTAGAGGAAGTATCAATGGCCGCTGCCTCACTGATACATTAGTCATTACTCAAGCATACTCACTGAACTGTAACTTTTCTTATCATTGTGTAATTTAAATAAGATAAGTAAAGATACAGAATTCAGTAATCAGATAATAGTCATGAGTATTTAGATTTTGGGGTGTTTTTCTTTTTTAATTGAGATCCCCTCTCTAAAATATTGATATAAAGAATAATGATGTTCAGCATGTATTACATAGACCAGGTCACTTTTTTGTTTTTCTGTATCTTGGAGGTTTTTGAGTTAGAATAGATATACTGCCTTTTGATCAATTTTTTTCATGTATGGAATAAAGGCTCTTAACATGTCTACGTGTAATCTGTTTGTAATAGAATCAGTATTAGAGATAAGTGAAGGTTCGGTGTTTGGACTTTTATAAAAAACAGAGTTCGGATGCTTTACGTACGAACACCACTCGCGCGATCATCACTGTGCTCGGGTACACTCGGTGCTTGGCCAAGTGCGAGCCACTTGCAGTGTTTGAATGGCTCGCACTGCACTAGTGTGTACCAAAAAAATAAAAATGGAAAAACCTAGCCCACACTCCCCCGGAAGTGATCTTTTTATGGCTGGCTGCAGGTGGGTGGAGACACGAACTTCCCAATTAGTGACTTCCTTTGTGGTTCAGGCAAAGTCCGGGTCCCAAACAAACTTAATTTAAAGTTCAACTGAATCCGCCAAATTTTCACGGGTCTGCTTATCTCTATTTAGTATTATAATAAAAGAAGAACTGGTTCCTTTACAAACAGAGCAAAATGAAAGCCAAAGTTTCCATTTTTCACAAAATCAATAAAAAAAAGGACTTGTTTACAAACAAACGTTGCTTTCAGTTTTCGTTCTGTTTGTAACAAATCCATTTTTTCTAGAGGCGTCTTTCTGAACATCTCTAGGGTTCTAGGCATGCGCAGTGGTAAAAAAAAAACACATCTGTATATAGATGACAAATTATGATTCATTTCCTAAAGACTGCAAAAGTAAAAAACAAAACAAAAAAAAAAACGGATTAGGTTGTTATTCTTTTTTTGAGCTAAACAAAAAACAGTCATGGAGGAAAAGGGATAGCAGTCACATTTGACAGTGATACATAATGGGGCCCAAAGGCCCATTCATCATCAGTATTATAAATCGCAAATAGTTAATGGGCTGCCTTGAAATAAACTGATGAGCAAAAGATTCAATGTATAACTACAGTGAAGGAAATAATTATTTGATCCCTTGCTGATTTTGTAAGTTTGCCAACTAACAAAGACATGAACAGTCTATAATTTTAAGGGTAGGTAAATTTTAACAGTGAGAGATAGAATATTCAAAATAAAATTCAGAAAATCACATTTTATGAATTATATAAATTTGTTTGCATTTTGCAGAGAGAAATAAGTATTTGATCCCCTACCAACCATTATGAGTTCTGGCTCCTACAGACCACTTAGATGCTCCTAATCAACTCCTTACCTGCATTAAAGACAGCTGTCTTAAATTGTCACCTGTATAAAAGACTCCTGTCCACAGACTCAATCAATCAGTCAGACTCTAACCCCCACAACATGGGCAAGACCAAAGAGATTTCTAAGGATGTCAGATACAAGATCATAGACCTGCACAAGGCTGGAATGGGCTACAAAACCATAAGTAAGACACTAGGTGAGAAGGAGACAACTGTTGGTGCAATAGTAAGAAAATGGAAGAAATACAAAATGAGTGTCAATCGACATCGATCTGGGGCTCCATGCAAACTCTCACCTCGTGGGGTATCCAGGATCATGAGTACGGTGAGAGATCAGCTTTCAACTACACGGGATAAACTTGTTAATGATATCAAGGCAGCTGGGACCACTGTCACCAAGAAAAGCATTGGTAACACATTACGCCGTAATGGCTTAAAATCCTGGAGTTCCTGCAAAGTCCCACTGCTCAAAAAAGCACAAGTGCAGCCAGCCCGTCTGAAGTTTGCCAATGAACACCTGGATGATTCTGAGAGTGATTGTGAAAAGGTGCTGTGGTCAGATGAGACAAAAATTTAGCTCTTTGGCCATAACTCGCCATATTTTGAGGAAGAGAAATGCTGCCTAGGACCCAAAGAACGCCATCCCCACTGTCAAGCATGGAGGTGGAAACTTTATGTTTTGGGCCTGTTTCTCTGCTAAGGACATAGGACTACTTCACTGCATCAATGGGACGATGGATGAAGCCATGTACCGTAAAATCCTGAGGGACAACCTCCTTCTCTCCACCAAGACATTAAAAATGGGTCTTGGCTGGGTCTTCCAGCAGAACAATGACTCAAAAATACAGCCAAGGGCGCAAATGAATGTCTGAAAAAGAAGCACATTAAGGTCATGGAGTGTCCTAGCTAGCCTCCAGACCTTAATCACATAGAAAACGTATGGAGGGAGCTGAAGCTCCAAGTTGCCAAGTGACAGCCTCCCAATCTTCATGATTTAGAGATGATCTGGAAAGAGGATTGGACTAAAATATGCGCCAGCCTCATCATCAGCTACAAAAAATGTCTGACTGCTGTGCTTGCAAACAAGGGTTTTGCTGTGAAGCCCCACAGGTGTTGTATCGGTGCATCACCTTCAGGGACTCCACGTGGAGAGAACAGTCTGGTCACAGGTAGGGAACCTTCTTTTAGGATTTTCTTGACACCACTCTCGGTATTGCGGTCAGTGGGGACCGCCACTGCAGTGTAAGTGGACACCTGAGGCTGATGTTGGGTGCAGTTAGATGTAGTGGCCTCCCGAGAGTGAGGCAAGCCCCAGGGCCCTGTGTAGGTGTGTGGAACCACAGGTCACAGAATGACTCAGGCACAGTCCAAACAGTCTTTCAGGGTTTTTACTGACAGTTGATGGCAGGTGAGTAACCCGGGCGTAGCTGGGATGAACCAGGCTGGAACCAGGTATCCTTCTGGCTGGCTGATGAGGGTGACTACCAACTCGCCTTCCTTAGCCCTTTGTGTTTTTGTGGTGACCCTGACTTGAAGTCCCTACGGGGGTCACCCAGGGAAGTTGCTGCTGCCTGTTCTCCCCTCGTTTCGGCCCGTTTGCTTGTAGCCTGGACCAGGTCACTCCGGCTGCTTGCCTCCTGTGAACTATGGGCCCTCTCTTTGCTACGTGGTTGCGGACTCTGTGGTGGTATGGTGTGGGCTTTAAGGGCCCTACACCGGCAGGTTTGGCAGAAGAAAGGTGAATCTATCTCTGCACTGGGACCTGTTACTCTTGCAGGCCTGGTACCTCCCTGGCAGTCCCCTTACTCTGCCACCCCTTTGCTCTCTCTAGCCTTGGGTGGATTTCGGGTGGCACTACAAGGTGACCGATCTCCCCCATCGGTAGTCACTGGGCGTACGTTGTCAGCTTGTGACAGACTCCAGGGTCTGCTGCATGCGTCTGCTCTCCTTGAGCTGCACTTACTAACTGGCTCACTACTTCCTCCTCTCCTGTTCTTGCCTACACCACCAAGCAACCAGGCTCTCTACCACACTCCCTGAGTGGACATGGAGGCTACACCCCCTCCTGGAATCTCTCAGGAGTCCCTTCAAAGGTCAATGTGTGAGACTTGATTACTATGCGCCTGTGTAGTCACACCTCAGTCAGCCTTCTGGATCACCTATATTGCACTGCCCCCAGCATGGGTGCAGTACTCAGTGGTGCTTGACCAGGCCAGGGGCGCCACATTGCCATCAAGTATTAAGTCTTTTTTGCCAAAGGTTTCAAATACTTATTTCTCTCTGCAAAATGAAATACGTTTTTAAAATGTGTACAAAGTGATTTTCTGGATAATATTTTGGATATTCTATCTCTCACTGGTAAAATTAACCTGCCCTTAAAATTATAGACCGCTCATCTCTTTCTCAGTGGGCAAACATACAAAATCAGCAAGGGATCAAATAATTATTTCCTTCACTGTATGGGGACAGCCAGTCTCAGACGGGCCACCATGGGAACAGGTGAATCTCCTTTTGGGCCATGTTCCGGATTGAGCCCCCAATCATCTACATAAACAGTGATTGGCATTGTACACATAATGCAGTATGTACAGAAGAGTGCAGCAATTCATTTAACGAACTACCCTGTATAGTTATATAGTAGCAGAGGAAATTTAGTGAACAACTATCACATTTTCATATAGCTATACAGTGAGCCCCCAGAATCAATGTCACAGGTGTGAAGTGATGGGTGGACCCGGACCTGGACTGTAAAAGTACGGATCAGCAAGGATTCAAAAGCTCACCTGCATGACCACGGGCCCAGAGTTCTCAGGGAATGCCGGGTAACAATCCGAACCAGCCACCTGGGTAATAAAAAATAATTAAAGAAAATAAGAATAAAGCAAGTGCTTCATATTTACTGGTCTTAACGCGGCTGTACACTGCTTCCAGGGCCACTCACTCTACTTCCGGGGCTGCCCATTATCCATTATCTTCATGCATATGCACTGCTTCCCTTGACCACCGGCAGTCCTGGCATCTCTGATTGGTTTCAGTCAGATGCGCCCCCACTCTGTGTGACAGTGTTTCTGACTGCTTTCAATCAAATATGTTATGTGTGTGTGTGTCTCTGTTGCTGTAAAATTATAAAATTGGTATAGGGTCCCCATATATTATGATAACCAGCACAGATAACGCATACAACTATAGGCTGCCGCCCCCAGCCATTCACTTATCTTGGCTGTGTATCAAAAGAAGAATCGTATGCATGTATCCTGATTGCCCTGGTGCGGTGGTAATCAGGGTAATGAGGGGTTAATGACAGCACACCGCTGCCACTAAGCACTAGATTAGTAAGGGGAGACATCTAAGAGACCCCCATTTCTAATCTGTAAGTGAAAAGAAACAAACACAAACATCGAAAAATCTTTTATTTGAAATAAAATCCCCAAAAAAACACCCTCTTTCACCCTTTTATTAACCCCAAAAACACCCAGGTCCGATGTAATCCAGGTTCCATGACAATTCCAGCTCTGCAATATTTCAAGTGACAGCGCGTGGGCATAGAGCATGAGTTCAGTAGTTCATATCAGTAGTTCATATTTTTATACTTTAATTTTAGAGAATTACTATAATTAAACATTTTATGTGGCTGTATGCTGCTCTCTGCTACTAATGGGTGGTCTTATTGTGAAGCAATTGCAATTCTAACACACAACTAAAGTGTAAATTATTCAGGGTGACTTCACTCTGTAATGTATAGTCACTATCATGTGTTTGCATGGGGATAGTGGAAGGCTTTATCTACTAGAAGATATTTATAGTCCAGATAGTCTTAATTTAGAGAAGTGAAGACCAAGAGAATTCTACAGTAAGGAAATGGAAGGCCAGAATGAAAGTTCAGCACATGAACCACATAGAGAGCTCTACATAATCTAATATATAAAGCTCAGTGTATGTATGTATGTGTGTGTGTGTGTGTGTGTGTGTGTGTGTGTGTATGTATGTATGTATGTATGTGTGTGTGTGTGTGTCCGCTAAAGGAATTTGCACCGTCGCATTTACAATCACGAAATTTTACACAGACGCCTCATGTGACAAAGGGGAACGTCATAGACTATGTTTTGACGGGAAAATTTAACCCCGCGCTTTACAGTTACTCTCCAAAATCCTGCCTCCATTAAACTGAATGGAGGTGGGAGCTACAGGCAATTAATAACAACTGTCAGTGGATGCTATAGGAACAAAATAAACAGATAGTATAAGAAGTTTTATGTGTGAGGTAATATGATGTCGGTGGGGAGATGGATAGAGAGACACAGAAAAAGACAGACAGAGACACAGAGATAGACGGGCAAAGAGACAGCCCTGGAAAGAGACAGACCTGGAAAGAGACAGACCTGGAAAGAGACAGACCTAGAAAGAGACAGACCTAGAAAGAGACAGCCCTGGAAAGAGACAGCCGGGCAAAGAGACAGCCCTGGAAAGAAACAGATGGTGTAAGAGACAGCCCTGGAAAGAGACAGACGGTGAAAGAGACAGCCCTGGAAAGAGCCTGCAAAGAGACAGCCAGGCAAAAACACAGCCGGGCAAAGAGACAGCTGAGCAAAGAGACAGCCGAGCAAAGAGACAGCCGGGCAAAGAGACAGCCCTGGAAAGAGACATCCCTGGAAAGAGACAGCCCTGGAAAGAGACAGACGGACAAAGAGACAGACGGACAAAGAGACAGACGGACAAAGAGACAGACGGGCAAAGAGACAGATGGGCAAAGAGACAGACTGGGCAAAGAGACAGACGGGGAAAGAGACAGATGGGGAAAGAGACAGACGAGGAAAGAGACAGACAGGCAAAGAGACAGACAGGCAAAGAGACTTCCCTGGAAAGAGGCAGCCCTGGAAAGAGGCAGCCCTGGAAAGAGACAGCCCTGGAAAGAGACAGCCGGGCAAAACATAGCCGGGCAAAGAGACAGCCCTGGAAAGGGACAGATGGATAAAGAGACAGACGGGGAAAGAGACAGATGGGGAAAGAGACAGACGGGGAAAGAGACAGACGGGGAAAGAGACAGACGGGGAAAGAGACAGACGGGGAAAGAGACAGACGGGGAAAGAGACAGACGAGGAAAAAGACAGACGTGGAAAGAGACAGACGTGGAAAGAGACAGACGTGGAAAGAGACAGACGGGGAAAGAGACAGACGGGGAAAGAGACAGACGGGGAAAGAGACAGCCCTGGAAAGAGACAGCCCTGCAAAGAGACATCCGGGCAAAAACACAGCCGGGCAAATAGACAGCCGGGCAAAGAGATAGCCCTGGAAAGAGACAGCCCTGGAAGAGACTCCGCCCCATCTGGTCACATGGGTATGACCTCACAGAGGTCCTGCAAGTCAAATATTAAATCAATTGTGTAATACTTTTGCTAATTCTAACAGGGGGAGGCGATAACTATAACTACCCCCCCCAGATATTATCTGATCCTCAGTCGCTGTCACTCAAGAAGCTGATGATTTTATAACCTTTACTTTCTTGAATTTCAAAACCTAAACATCTGAGCTGACCACTAATGGTATGTAGAGAATCAGCCTGATAGTGCCAGTATAGCAATGGCTTTAGCTTATATTGGAAAATCCTGGTGACTGGTTCCCTTTAAGAGTAACCAAACTTAAATTATGGGATAAAGGTTTGAGGTCAGATGAGAGAAAAATTGAACTTTTTTTTTAATGCCATTTTCTCAGAAGCTACAAGACTATGCAGCTCTAGGAACTGAGGGTGAATTTGCCCCTTCACAGGCCCTTTTACCTTAACCAATTAATGTTATGATTTGCTCATCTTTGGTAATCATGATGACAGTTCGCCAATGTTTATGAAGGAAAAGATAAAAGAAAAACAATAAAACTAATCTTAATGTTGTTGACAATCATCAATTGTGCTATTGTAAAAATAAATATTATTTGGGGCATGATCTCTAAATATGAATGCCACCGTACCATGAAGAAATAATATTATCAAACAGTAGGTCATTAACAACACCATAACAAATTAAATAATATGACCATACACTGACTAATGCTGAGATACATTGTGAAAAATACTGAATATACTGGTTTCATAGGAGTCAGATTCCAAATGGTTAGTCTGCAGAGTAACATCATGTTCAGTGGGATAACTAGAGTCCTTCCCCCTATCCTGTAATAATATCCCTCATACTGGCTGATAATCTGTAATAATGTACCCTATCTTCTTATGATGTTCCCCACCCTGGTCCCCTTCTTGTAATAATGTCACCATCCTAGCCCCTATCCTGGGATTATATTCTTTGTCCTGGCCCCATGCTATAATAATGTCCCCCAACAAAGTGTCATATCTTTAGTTTGTTCCCATGACTCAATATCTAAGATGTAAACCTGAGTGTATGTATGTGCGTGTGTGCGTGTGTGTGTGTCCGCTAAAGGAATCGGCACCGTTGCATTTACAATCACAAAATTTTGCACAGACACCTCATTAGACTCAGGGAATCTCATAGACTATGTTTTGAGGGGAAAAATTAACCCCACGTGTTACAGTTATTCATCAAAAAACCTGCTAACATTATAGTCAATAGAGCTGGGAGTTACAGGTCATTAATAGGAGCTGTGGTTGGTTGCTATAGGCAACGAAGGACAATCCTAGTATAAGAAGCTTATGTGTGAGGTAATATGATTTTGGTGGAAAGACAGATAAAGAGACAGACAGAAAGACAGAGAGAAACAGAGAGAGAAACAGAAAGACAGAGAGAGATAGAAAGACAAAGAGAGAGAGGCAGACAGGGAGTAAAAACAGAGAGAGAAAGAGAAACGGATAGAGAGACAGAGAGACAGACAGTCAGACAAAGAGAGACAGACAGAGAGAGAGACCAAGAGAGATGGATAGAGACTGAGAGAGAGACAAAGAGAGAGACAGAGAGACAAATTGAAAGAAAGACAGAGAAAGAGAGACAGAGAGAGACAGAGAAACTGACAGAGACAGAAAGAGAGAGAGAGATGGATAGAGAAAAAAGACAGAGAGACAGACAGAGAGATTGACAGACCAAGACAGAGAGGCACAAAGAGACAGACAGAGAGAGATACAGACAGAGACAGACAGAGAAGGAGAGACACAGAGAAGAAGATAGACAGTGGAAGAGAGACAGAGACACTTAGTTACTATCCCGAGCAACGCCGGGTACTACAGCTAGTAATAAAATATTTACAAAAATGTGAAGGTTGTATTAACTTTTGTGATATACTGTACAGTCAATCTTAAGGCTAAGTTCACATTTCCGTTGATTTGTATCAGTCACATGCGTCGCTTGACGCATGTGACTGATGCGCTGTTCAACGCTGTACAACGGATGACAAAGAACAGAATTCTTTGTCGGATTCCGTTGTGTGCGGGGGGCGGAGTTCTGGGGCAGAGCCGAGCGGGGGGCGGGGCCAGGCGCTGAGGATGTCAGTGGAAGTGCTGCGGTCTGCATGGCTGGGGACAGGTGAGTGTATGTGTGAGTGAGTGAGTGTGTGTATGTGCATGTATGTATGTATGTATGTATGTGTGTGTGTGCACATGCAAAGTGCGGGAGGGGGCGGAGCCGAGCAGGGGGCGGGGCCAGGTGCTGAGGATGTCAGTGGAAGTGCTGCGGTCTGCATGGCTGGGGACAGGTGAGTGTATGTGTGAGTGAGTGTGTGTATGTGCATGTATGTATGTATGTATGTATGTGTGTGTGTGCACATGCAAAGTGCGGGAGGGGGCGGAGCCGAGCAGGGGGCGGGGCCAGGTGCTGAGGATGTCAGTGGAAGTGCTGCGGTCTGCATGGCTGGGGACAGGTGAGTGTATGTGTGAGTGAGTGTGTGTGTGTGTATGTATGTATGTATGTATGTATGTATATGTGTGTGTGTGCACATGCAAAGTGCGGGAGGGGGCGGAGCCGAGCAGGGGGCGGGGCCAGACGAGGGTGTCAGTGCTTGTCTGCATGGCTGGGGACAGGTGTGTGTGTGTGTACATACATGTGCGGAGTGCGGGAGGGGGCGGGGCCGAGCGGGGAAGTGTCGGCCTCCCTGCACACGTAACCAGCCTAAATATCGGGTAACAGCAAAGCACCCGATGTTTACCTTGGTTACCCGATATTTACCTTGGTTACGGGCCTACACCGCTTAGCGCTGGCTCCTTGCACCGTAACCAGGGTAAATATCGGGTAACCAACCAAAGCTGGTGACGTGTGCAGGGAGCCAGAGAGCATGCGCAGCGAAATCCGACGGATCTCGCTGCTCAAAAAACGTTACATGCTGCGTTCCCCCCGCCCGGCGGTCAGTCGTTCCACGACTGATCAGTCGGGCGGAGGGTGCAACGCAGCATCATCAGTCACAATCCGCTGCTCATACAAGTCTATGGGAGCAGCGGAATCCGCTAAACGGATTCCGCTGTTTACAAGAGCAGCGGATTGTGACTGATAGATTTTAGCGGAAATGTGAACTTAGCCTTAGATGGATTTTCACAGTAAGTATACCAGCTTCACAGGTCTAAACAAAAGATATTCCATTGTATTGTGAAATCTAACAATAGTTAGATTTCATAATACAATAGTCAGCCGGGAAGAAATCATGCTAATCAGTTTATTGTTTGGCTGATGGCTGAATGAAGCCCCACTACCTTACCAAGGGGGCAGGACTTAGTGATTGGTTGTCCTGCTAAGGTTCTACCACAGCAGAGACCCAATGTCTTACAGACCCACACTGGATAGTATGGAGGAAAACAGGAACATGGCTGATATCCTAAGACATAGAGACATTTTTATCTTTAAATTATAATAAAAAAAAAAGAATTTAAGAAAATGAGGAATTACAAGAAAACTTTCTAATTTTTGTGTATTTTCTGTTTCTAGTTCACACTATGATTCATCTTGCGGTCCTGGCTAATCATCATTGGCCACCACCAGGGCTAACTCCAAATATTCTTTATATGACTAAAGCGGGCTTTACACGCTGCGACATCGCTAGCCGATGCTAGCGATGTCGAGCGCGATAGCACCCGCTCCCATCGGTGGCACGATATGTGGTGATCGCTGCCGTAGCGAACATTATCGCTATGGCAGCGTCATATGCACATACCTGCTCTGCGACGTCGCTGTGACCGGAAAACCGCCTCCTTTCTAAGGGGGCGGTTCGTTCAGCGTCACAGCGACGTCACTAAGCGGCCGCCCAATCAAAGCGGAGGGGCGGAGATGAGTGGGACGAACATCCCGCCCACCTCCTTCCTTCCTCATTGCTGGCGGGACGCAGGTAAGGAGAGGTTCCTCGTTCCTTCGGCATCACACGTAGCGATGTGTGCTGCCGCAGGAATGAGGAACAACATCGCTACTGCAGCAGCAACGATAATTGGTCAGAGGGGGGCATGTCATCGATTAGCAATTTTGAACGTTTTTGCGATGATTCAAAATCACTAATAGGTGTCACAGGCAACGACATCGCTAACGCGGCCGGATGTGCGTCACAAATTCCGTGACCCCAACGAGATTGCTTTAGCGATCTTGTAACGTGTAAAGCCACCTTAACCCATCAACAGTATTTTTACTTGTACAAAATAAAGTTGATAGTACTTATTTCACAACAACGTGTCACACTTTTCCAGGGCTACAGTATGACACTTACATTGACTATCCCCCAGAAGAGTGGAAATTTTGGTGGTATAATACCCACATTCTTATTTATATATATATATATATATATAGATATATATATATAGATATATATATATATATCTATATATATATATATATATATATATCTATATATATATATATATAATATATATATAGATATATATATATATATATTTATATATAGATATATATATATATTTATATATAGATATATATATATATATATATATATATATATATATTTATATATGTATATATATTTATATATGTATGTATATACACACAGTATATATTATATATAAACATATATATACATTGCTTATATATGCAGCAATACCCATGTTCTTTGGTATATATTGTCTTTATATGATTATATACGTTACATATATTACCGTTCTTTACGGATTATAAGTTGCACTTTTTCTCCCAAAAATTTGGGAGTAAAATGAGGGGTGCATTTTATAAGCCAAATGTAGCTTACCGGGGGGTGGTGAAGATTGGTAACAAGAGGCAGGGGTATTGCTATGGGTTGTGGGGTGTGCTGCAGGCAGTGCACTGTGCTGTGAACCATGCGCTGTGTTTGTTGCGGGAAATGAGGCAGGGGCCAACCTGAAAATGTCGGCGGTGCGAGCTTCAAATAATGGCACCCGGAGTCGGCGCCTGTGCACATGGAGCTCTCAGCTCAAAACCTCATCTGCGCATGTGCTGCCTCCGTCCCATTGATCTCCCAGCAGCGGAAATAAGAAAAATGGTGCCTAGAGGTAACATGTGTCCAAATGAGATCTCAGCTGGTCATTGAGCTGATAGCTCAATCTGCGCATGCGCCGACTAAGGGCGCTATTTCTTTGAAGCCCACACTGCAGACAGTTTCTGGATGTTCCTGCCTCACAACGCCCGCAGTAAGCATCTGGTATACCTGTCGCACCGCCTGCAGCACCTCCCTGCTCCACTACCACCCCTGCCGCCTATGACCCTGCTCTACCACCGCTGCCCCCCACCCTGGCAGGACAGCACCGGATTAAAAAACAGACTCCATGTTTTTTTATTACTTTTTTTTCCCTCTAAATTTGGGTTGCGTCTTATAAAACGAAAAGTATGGTATTTAATTTAGCATTTTAAAAGATAATAACTGTGTATGAGCTTTGATAAAATGTAGTGGTGCCTATTGTCTGTTTTTCTTTATTCCCCCTCCCAATATTATCACTAATCTATGCTTCCCGCCTGTAGTAAAATACTGTACTTACCGTCACCGTCTTCTGCTGTTCTTGGCACCACTATGGTCCTTCTCTGCTAGTTGGAACCAACCATATGATGTGGGAGAATAGGAGTATCAATGATTAGTGTGGGGAAACATCATCATAACTAGTGCCCATCCTTTTAAAACTGAGCTCAGGAAAAATGTAGAAATTGCACCTGCAATCAGAAAACTGATGAAGAATACATAATACAGGAAACATCCTGATCAGTAATATTTTCCCTTCTCTATGACTGTTCACACAAGACAGATTATGTGCAGCTTACATGCATTTTTTATGTGTTTCCGCAGAGGAAATGCACTAAAATGCTTGAGTGATTTTGATCTGCAGATTTTCTGCAGGCTGCTTTACTTGCTTTAATTACTCGTGCGATCGCATTTGCGATCGCACCCGCCCCCATCATTTGTGCGGCAAAGGCAATTTTTTGCCTGTGTCGCACAATGCTGTAACCCCCCGTCACACGTACTTACCTTCCAAACGACCTCGCTGTGGGCGGCGAACATCCACTTCCTGAAGGGGGAGGGATGTTCGGTGTCACAGCGACGTCACACAGCGGCCGGCCAATAGAAGAGGAGGGGCGGAGATGAGCGGGACGTAAACATCCCGCCCACCTCCTTCCTTCAGCATTGCTGGCGGCTGCAGGTAAGCTGCAGTTCATCGTTCTCGAGGTGTCACACGGAGCAATGTGTGCTGCCTCAGGAACAATAAACAACCTGACGTTCGATTTTTTTGAAAATGAGCGACGTGTCAACGATGAACAAGAAGGTGAGTATTTCTGCTCGTTCACACTCGCTCGTAGCTGTCACACGCTACGATATCACTAACGAGGCCGGATGTGCATCATTTACGACATGACCCCGCCGACATCTCGTTAGATATATTGTAGCGTGTAAAGCCCTCTTTATATAAGCCTATGAGAATAATGTGCCCATAAAACTCAGTGTACCAAGAAGAAAAATTGACATGTAGCTGATTTGAAACACGCACTGCAGTTCATTTTAAGCTGAGTTAAAAAAATGCACAGTGGGCAGGAAATTTCTATAAATCCCATCCACTTTGCTGCATCTGTAAGACACTGTGTTGTCAGGTTGTCACAGGAGACTGCATCCATCTTCCAGATGCAAGATTCCCTCCTCCTTAGCCTTCCAACACAACCCCACACAGGAACATACACCAGCCACAAAAGCCTATTCAACCCCCCAGGACAATAGGGACACACCAGTGGGTGGGGCCAGGCAGATGGTGACGCCCACCTAGGGGTTCTGAGGTGTCAAGGGGAGGGAACACGAGAGTTAAGTTTGGACAGTGGAAGGGAGAGGAGTGAAGTGGTAGTCGGGGGTTGTAGCTCCCAGACTACCGGACTACTTGAGATGACTAGGTGGCAGACGGCAGAGCAGGGCCACAGGCGACGGAGATACGGTCGCAGGAGACCTTAAGTGGACTGGGGCAGGGTTGTAGCCCGCCGGTGCTGACAGCGGGAATCTGGTCCGGAGGCAGTGCACAGTCGTGGTACCTGGACCATAGGGCGAAGACAGCTGCAAGCACCTTTCCAATTAACCAGCAGGGGGACAAGATTCCAAGTCTTGTCCCACAAACAGCCCAGATAGAGCGAGACGGAAGCCCAACGCGGGGGATAGGGCGTCTGCAAGTGCCTGCTAAAATCCCAAGGGTCAGATCTCGCGGGCCACAGCTCCCACGGAAACGTCACTGGGAGAGGACTTACGCCGTTTCATGCGGACTAGTCAGCACACAAGACAACAATACCAAAGTGCAGGAGGAAGGGCCCCTGTTCTGTCAACCAGTGTGCGGAACCCAAGCACAGCCCTCCGGAGGCTACCGGTTTCCGGCAGTTGGTTTACTATCTGGACTCTGTGTGGTTTTATTCAAAAACAGTGAGTACATTGATACCATCTAATCCATCCCTGCAGACTATGTCCCAGCACTCCACCTCCACCTGGGCCCCGGTGCAACACCTCCCCTACCCGTGGAGGGGATACCATCCTGCTGCCCCACTCCATCAGCCCCGGGCACCCCATACCAAGGCAGCGGTGGGGTCACCAACAATCACCGCAACCCAAGGGTGGCGTCACTGACAAACTCTCCCCTGTAAATAAACCCCTTTTTCACTCGTGGGCGACGGATGGCTGCACTCGAGCCACAGTAATCGCCTGGATCCGAGCGTCCCGAGCAGCCCCCCTGCCATGGTATGTCCCCCGCCCGCAACAGATGCAGTGGAA
The DNA here is from genome assembly GCF_048569485.1 of Anomaloglossus baeobatrachus. Classification (NCBI taxonomy): domain Eukaryota; kingdom Metazoa; phylum Chordata; class Amphibia; order Anura; family Aromobatidae; genus Anomaloglossus; species Anomaloglossus baeobatrachus. The sequence continues at coordinate 105,431,041 of NC_134357.1, read as the reverse complement.
TATGCAGCATCACAAACTCACTGAAAACTCATCGTGGGTACACAGCCTCGCAAGTACTTTTAGAACTGACATTTTTAAACTTCCTACCAAAGATGTTATTATTATTGAAACCCACATATTATATTTGGCACCCGATGTTCTACTGTATCCCTACCACCATAAAATTTTGTTTAGCATTTTTATTGTGTGTAGGCTTATTATTATTGCTTAATTCTTTAATTATACTTACTTATTCTTATTATAACAAATACAGGCATGCAAGAGAATCTTTTTGTCAGAACTAGAGGAAAACAAATCCAAAGAAATGAGCCGGACCATGCAAAAGGTTAAACAAGTATTAAACACATCACCAATTTTCTAATTAAATATATTTCTAAAGGTGCTGTTGACATGAATTTCTCACCCGATGTTGGCAACAACCCATCCAATCCACTCAGGCAAAGAAATCAAACCATAGGTGTCCATAAAATGAGTGGTATATAATAATGAGAAATGACACAGGGAAAAAGAGAGCTGCAAAAAGCCATGGAAAGTCATGACATCAGCTGAAGTCTATCAGTAATTAGAAAGCAATCCTGTCACTTAGTGAAAACTAATATCAGCTGGTTCAAGTGATGGCCTATAAAAAGATGTCTAATTACCAAGGTGCCACACAAGAAACATTTTATGATGGGTTAAACCAGTGAGCTGCCTCAAGACCTTTGCAACCTTATTACTATTAAAACATACTGATGGCATTGATTACAGAAGAATTTCTAAAGTACTGAAGGGTTCAATGAGCAACATTGGGGCTATAATCCAGAAATGAAAAAAAAATAATTTCACCATAAACTGGCCACGATCAGGTGCTCAGATTTCAGACAAAGGAGTGAAAATAATTATCAGAAGAATGGTTGAAGAACCAAGGACCACCTGTGGAAAGTTACAGAAATACCTGATATCAGCAGGTACAATTTTTTTTTCCAAAGAAAGCAATAAGTAATGGACTCAACCTCCATGGCCTGTATGGACACTCACCACGCAAGACTCCATTGCTGAACAAAAAGCATGTTTAAGTCCATTTACAATTTGCTCAACAACATTTAGATAAGCCTCTGAATACTGGATGAATATTATCTGGTGAGATGAAACCAAAATTTCACTCTTTGGATGCCATAATACACACCATGTTTAGAGGCCAAAAGGCACTGCATATCATCCATAAACTCTATACTAACAGTTAAGTTTGGAGGTGGAAACATCACGGTGTGGGGCTGTGTTTCAGCATATAGCACTGGCAAACTTCATATAATTGAACGATGGATGAATGGACAAATGTACTGAGACATTTTTGTTACAAATTTGCCACAATCTACCAGGATGATGAAGATGAAACAAAGGTGGACATTTCAGCAAGACAATTATCACAAACACACAGCCAAGAAAACTCTCAATTTGTTTCAAAGAAAGAAAATTAAGGCGTTACAATGGCTCAGCAATGACCTGACCTGAATGCAATAGATATATGGAAGGAACTAAAGCTCAAAGTTCATACGAAGGAACCCACAGAACCTTCAGGATTTCAAGAGTGTTTGTGTGGGAGAATGGAACAAATCACACCTGAGCAATGCATGCAACTAATTTTTTTATACAGGAGGCATCTTGAAGTTGTCAACACCAACAGAAAAGTAAAAAAAATCCAACACTCATAAAGATGCAAATGGTGTAGATTTTAATAGAAATTACAATTCAGAAACAAAATCAATGACATTTCAGTAGATAAAATCTTCTTCAGACTAAAGAAGTGCAATGTAGAGTATAAGAAAAAATAAAATAAAGGACAAAAATTACAAATCCGAGTAAATGATACAATATAAAACAAACACACAAACAAAAGATACACGTCTTAATAGTTATCAAACCATATTATACTTGCAGGTGGTCAAGTTATTTAACGAGGTAAAAGATCAGAGAAATACAATAAATTGTAATAAGTTTACAAGAAAGCTACTTATAGATCAAAAAGATATATAAATATGTCGACGTGACATTAAAGAGAGAATCATTGAAAACATGAATGGAATGCTACTTTATTATGCATAACCAAAAGAAGCTGGAGAGGGGATGATACAAGGGGAAGTATAAGGTAAGCATTCAATTATGTAATACACACTAAAGTTGCAGAGCAGCAAGAATTATTTCATTATTTCTGCTCTGCAACTTTTAAATGTGTTACATAATTGTACTCTTACCTCACCTTACTTATCCAGATCCCTCTTTGAAGTCACAGTGATATATGTGTATATATATATATATATATATATATATATATATATATACATATATACAGTTAGGTCCAGAAATATTTGGACAGTGACACAATTTTCGCGAGTTGGGCTCTGCATGCCACCACATTGGATTTGAAATGAAACCTCTACAACAAAATTCAAGTGCAGATTGTAACGTTAAATTTGAAGGTTTGACCAAAAATATCTGATAGAAATTGTAGGAATTGTACACATTTCTTTACAAACACTCCACATTTTAGGAGGTCAAAAGTAATTGGACAAATAAACCAAACCCAAACAAAATATTTTTATTTTCAATATTTTGTTGCAAATCCTTTGGAGGCAATCACTGCCTTAAGTCTGGAACCCATGGACATCACCAAACGCTGGGTTTCCTCCTTCTTAATGCTTTGCCAGGCCTTTACAGCCGCAGCCTTAAGTCTGGATTTGAGCAAGTGAAATGCATGCTCAGTTGGGTTAAGATCTGGTGATTGACTTGGCCATTGCAGAATGTTCCACTTTTTTGCACTCATGAACTCCTGGGTAGCCTTGGCTGTATGCTTGGGGTCATTGTCCATCTGTACTATGAAGCGCCGTCCGATCAACTTTGCGGCATTTGGCTGAATCTGGGCTGAAAGTATATCCCGGTACACTTCAGAATTCATCCGGCTACTCTTGTCTGCTGTTATGTCATCAATAAACACAAGTGACCCAGTGCCATTGAAAGCCATGCATGCCCATGCCATCACGTTGCCTCCACCATGTTTTACAGAGGATGTGGTGTGCCTTGGATCATGTGCCGTTCCCTTTCTTCTCCAAACTTTTTTCTTCCCATCATTCTGGTACAGGTTGATCTTTGTCTCATCTGTCCATAGAATACTTTTCCAGAACTGAGCTGGCTTCAAGAGGTGTTTTTCAGCAAATTTAACTCTGGCCTGTCTATTTTTGGAATTGATGAATGGTTTGCATCTAGATGTGAACCCTTTGTATTTACTTTCATGGAGTCTTCTCTTTACTGTTGACTTAGAGACAGATACACCTACTTCACTGAGAGTGTTCTGGACTTCAGTTGATGTTGTGAACGGGTTCTTCTTCACCAAAGAAAGTATGCGGCGATCATCCACCACTGTTGTCATCTGTGGACGCCCAGGCCTTTTTGAGTTCCCAAGCTCACCAGTCAATTCCTTTTTTCTCAGAATGTACCCGACTGTTGATTTTGCTACTCCAAGCATGTCTGCTATCTCTCTGATGGATTTTTTCTTTTTTTTCAGCCTCAGGATGTTCTGCTTCACCTCAATTGAGAGTTCCTTAGACCGCATGTTGTCTGGTCACAGCAACAGCTTCCAAATGCAAAACCACACACCTGTAATCAACCCCAGACCTTTTAACTACTTCATTGATTACAGGTTAACGAGGGAGACGCCTTCAGAGTTAATTGCAGCCCTTAGAGTCCCTTGTCCAATTACTTTTGGTCCCTTTAAAAAGAGGAGGCTATGCATTACAGAGCTATGATTCCTAAACCCTTTCTCCAATTTGGATGTGAAAACTCTCATATTGCAGCTGGGAGTGTGCACTTTCAGCCCATATTATATATATAATTGTATTTCTGAACATGTTTTTGTAAACAGCTAAAATAACAAAACTTGTGTCACTGTCCAAATATTTCTGGACCTAACTGTATATATATATATATGTGCATATATACAGTGGAACCTCGCTTAATGAGTAACCCACTTAACGAGAATTTCGCTTAACAAGCAAAGCTTTCTGTAAATTGGTAACCCGGTTTACGAGAAAGCTTTGCTGGACGAACAAAATCATCACTGCACAAACTTCCGTTTCCGTACATCCACCGCGTTCTAACCCGCACTTGCAGTCCACACAAACACACACATGTACGCACAAAACACACACAAACACACATGCACGCACACACATACAGTATTATGCTCACCTTACCTTCCGTTCCACCGCCGGTCTCATGGTTATTGTAGTTCCCGGGTACATTGCGACATCCTTGCGGCGAACTACAAGTACCATGAGGCCGGCGATGGAACGGAAGGTAAGGTGAGCATATGTGTACCTTCCATTTCATCGCCGGCCTCCTGAGTCCTGTAGTTCGCCGCTCCGCTCCACTCCAGGCTGTGCATCGGCATCCAGAGCGACGAAGCAGGAATTTCCTGTCACCGCTACTCAAAGGCAGCGCGCTGGTCAATCAGAGGCAAGCGGCTCTGCCTTTGACGTCAGCGCTCTGGCTGCGGAAGTTCCTCCCTCGTCGTTATGGTAACCCGATACACAGCCCGGCCCTGTCCAGAGAACAATAAGTCCCAGGAGAGGTGCTTGTGTGTTTGTGTGAGTTTGTGTGTGTTTGTGTGTGTTTGTACGTGTTTGTGTGCGTTTGTGCATGTGTGGAATGATAGAATAGGGGACCAGGATGGGACATTTAACAAGTTGTGGAACGAATTGTCTGCATTGCATTGCTTTGCTGAACGAGTAACTTGGTTAACAAGAACAGTCCCAGAACGGATTGTTCTCGTTGAGCAAGGTTCAACTGTATATATATATATATATATATATATATATATATATATATATATATATATATATTTATTTATATATAGTCCATTTCAAAAGTTTAGGGTCACTCAGATATTTCCTTATCTTTGAAACTAAAGCACATTTTAGAATTAAGCTAACATTACATTAAACAGAAATACACTCTATCATTGTTAAAGTGGTAAATGACTATTTTAGCTGCAAAAGTCTGGTTTTTAATGCAATATCTACATAGGTGTATAGAGGCCCATTTCCAACAATCATCACTCCACTGTTCTAATGGTACATTGTGTTTGCTAACTGTTAGAAAACTAGTGGATGTTTAGAAATCACTTAAAAACACTTTGAGCAAGTATGTTAGCACATCTGAAAACAGTTTTGCTTATTAGAGAAGCTATAAAACTGACCTTCCTTTGAGCTAGTTGAGAATCTGGAGCATTACATTTGTTGGTTCCATTAAACTCTCAAAATGGCCATAAAAAGAGAGCTTTCATGTGAAACTCGACAGTCTATTCTTGTTCTTAGAAATGAAGGATATTCCATGCGAGAAATTGCCAAGAAACTGAATATTTCCTACCAAGGTGCGTACTACTCCCTTCAGAGAAGAGCAAAACAGGCTCTAACCAGAGTAGAAAGAGAAGTGAGAGGCCCCGCTGCACAACTGAGCAACAAGACAAGAACATTAGAATCTCTAGTTTGAGAAATCGATGTCTCACATGTCCTCAACTGGCAGCTTCATTAAATAGTATCTGCAAAACGCCAGTGTCAACGTCTACAGTGAAGAGGCGAATCCGAGATGCTGGCCTTCAGGGCAGAGTGGCAAAGAAAAAGCCATATCTAAGACTGGCTAATAAAAGGAAAAGATTAATATGGGCAAAAGAACACAGACATTGGACAGAGGAAGAATGGAATAAAGTGTTATGGACAGACAAATCGAAGTTCCTGGACGAAGCACCTTGGGGGTGCGAAACGCGCGTCAGTGTGTTGGTGGGAGGCTGTGGCACCATTACTACTCCGGACTTTTGGTAAATGTTCTTCACATATATGATGTTAACTCTGCTATTCGTTGCAGTCCCTTAGTATATAAGTGTATATGTTAACACTTACTAGAGATTTTGGGACTACAATTAGTTTGGTTGCTTCTATTCCAATATGCATTGCCTATCTTTTGATAGTCCGGTATTCAATAACAAGTGCCTTATGTTTCCCACTTTGCCATCCGTCCTTCTGGGCTGATCCATTTTTTGTTATTATGTTACTGTTTATAAAATAAAATAATAAAAATTATATATGTTTTATTTTACACCTTGGCTTGCACAAATTCTTTTTGGTGTATATGTAGAACAACTGAAAAGATGCTGGAAGAGTGCCTCAAGCCATCTGTCAAGCATGGTGGAGGTAATGTGATGGTTTGGGGTTGTTTTGGTGCTGGTAAAGTGAGAGATTTGTTCAAGGTAAAAGGGATTTTTTAAAAGGAAGTCTATCACTCCATTTTGCAACGCCATGCCATACCCTGTGGACAACGCTTGATTGGAGCCAATTTCATCCTACAACAGGACAATGACCCAAAACACACCTCCAAATTATGCATGAACTATTTAGGGAAGAAGCAGGCAGCTGGTATTTTATCTGTAATGGAGTGGCCAGCCCAGTCACCAGATCTCAACCCTATTGAGCTGTTGTGGGAGCAGCTTGACCGCATGGTGCGCAAAAAGTGCCCATCAAGCCAATCCAACTAGTGGGAGGGGGTTCTGGAAGCATGGGCTGAAATATCTCCAGATTACCTCAGCAAATTAACAGCTAGAATGCCAAAGGTCTGCAAATCTGTAATTGCTGCAAAGGAGCATTCTGTGACAAAAGCAAAGTTTGAAGGAGAAAAGTATTATTTCAAGTAAAAATCATTATTTCTAACCTAGTCAATGTCTGGACTATATTATCTATTCATTATGCAACTCATTTGATAAATAAAAAAAAGTATGATTTTTCATAGAAAAGACAAAACTGTTTGGTCTGGGTAACCGCAAACTTTTGAATGGTAATGTAAAGGAAGTTGATAATTGTCGACTGGCAACGGAAACATGATGTGAAAAATGCTTGGAGTTGCAGACTCACACATCTCAAGCTGAGCTTATTCAACCAATGATAGACAAAGGCCGCATAAAGCTAAATTGCAACTCCCAGCAATATTCACGTCACGTTTTCGTCGACAATTATCAACTTTGTTTACACATCAACGAAAACTTGACGTGAAAAATGCTGGGAGTTGCAATGTAGCATTATGCGGCCTTTGTCTGTCATTGGCTGAATCAGCTCAGCAGTTGTGTTGGTGTGCAATGTACACAACAGGATTTGTGTCTGTGCTTACAGGATGTGTGATGATGTCACATGGAGGGGAGGAGCCAGGGGTCACATGATGAGCTCCTCAGTGTATATAGGACTCTGCTGTGCTGGTTACAGGATTTGTCTCTATGCTTTCAGGATCTGTGATGATGTCACATGGAGGGGAGGAGTCAGGGGGTCACATGATCAACTCCTCAGTGTATGCAGGACTCTGCTGTGCTGATTACAGGATTTGTTACCGTGCTTACAGGACCGTGATGATGTCACATGGAGGGGAGGAGTCAAGGGTCACATGATCAGCTCCTCAGTGTATGCAGGATTCTGCTGTCCTGGTTGTGATGGTGCTGGATGAGGTGACGTTTATGTGTGGGACTATCGGCTGTGATGATGTCACATGGAGGGGAAGGATTAGTGAGTAACCATGAGTAATCACATCGGCTTTTATAGATATAGATAATATTTTTTATTTTTTTTGGAGGGGTTATAGGAGCTTTCTCGTATACTTATTACAGCTTATTGTATTTCCCCTTATCTTTTCCCTCCTTATATAACTTAGAGTATTTTTCGGATTATAAGACACACCCCAACTTTAGAGGAAAAAAAAGTTAAAAAAGGGGTCCGTCTTACAATCTGCTGGTGTCTTACCAGGAGCAGATGGCAGCAGTGGTGGAGCGGGGTCACAGGAGGCAGGGGCGGTCGTAGAATAGGGCAATGCTGCGGGGGCTGTGCTGGGGCTGCTGGCGCTGTGCTGGGGCTGTAGACTGAGGGAACTGTGGCACAGCTGTGTGGGGCACAGATGGAGCTCTTGGCTTAAGATCTTATTTGAGCATGCGCTGCCTCTGGCCCATTCATTTCTCAGCAGCAGACTTAAAGGGAACCAAACATCAGGACTTTCATGTATAAGGTGCAGCCAGTGCAGTACTGGCACTATCAGGCACAGGCTGTACATACCATCAGGGGGCAGCTCGGGTGTTTAGGCAGTGAAATCCAACTTTATAGTTTTAAAAATCAAGCACTTTTTGATTGGCGTGTGCACCTCTCTCCTAATGTCTGGGCGGGTTATTATTATTATTATTATTGTTTATTTATAGAGCACCATTGATTCCATGGTGCTGTACATGAGGGGGTTACATACAGAATACATGTACACGTTACAATAGACAGACTAGCACAGGGGGAAGAGGGCCCTGCCCTTGCGGGCTTACATCCTAAAGGATTTTGGGGAGGAGACAGTAGGTGGGGTGTAGGTGGGGCGGCAGCTCCGCACGGTGGTGGGGCGGCAGCTCCGCACGGTGGTGGGGCGGCAGCTCCGCACGGTGGTGGGGCGGCAGCTCCGCACGGTGGTGGGGCGGCAGCTCCGCACGGTGGTGGGGCGGCAGCTCCGCACGGTGGTGGGGCGGCAGCTCCGCACGGTGGTGGGGCGGCAGCTCCGCACGGTGGTGGGGCGGCAGCTCCGCACGGTGGTGAAGCAGTGAGGTCATTGAAGGTTATAGGCATTTCTGAACAGATGAGTCTTTAGGTTCCGTTTGAAGCTTGCGAGTGTAGTAGATAGTCTGACGTGTTGAGGCAGTGAGTTCCAGGAGACTGGGGATGCTCGGGAGAAGTCTTGGAGTCGGTTGCATGAGGAGCGAATGAGAGAGGAGGATAGAAGGAGATCTTGGGAGGACCGGAGGTTACGTTTTGGAGTGTAGCGAGAGATTAGTTCAGAGATATATGGAGGAGACAGATTATGGATAGCTTTGTAGGTCAGTGTTAGTAATTTGAATTGGATACGGTGGAAGATTGGGAGCCAGTGGAGGGACTTGCAGAGAGGAGACGCGGGGTGGTATTGAGGAGAGAGGTGGATCAGTCGGGCAGCAGAGTTAAGGATGGACTGGAGAGGGGCAAGTGTGTTAGCAGGGAGACCACAGAGGAGGATGTTGCAGTAGTCGATGCGGGAGATTATGAGGGCGTGCACTAGAATTTTTGTAGATTGGGGATTGAGAAAAGGGCGGATTCTGGAGATATTTTTGAGTTGAAAACGGCAGGAGGTGGTGAGGGATTGGATGTGCGGTATGAAGGACAGGGCAGAGTCAAAGGTCACTCCGAGGCACCGAACTTTGGGTGCTGGGGAGAGCGTGATGTTATTAATTGTAATGGATAGATCAGGTGGAGAGTGCAGGGGAGATGGAGGAAAGATGATCAGTTCAGTTTTGGCCATATTGAGCTTTAGGAAGCGAGAGGAAAAGAAGGAAGATATAGCAGATAGGCACTCTGGGATTCTGGACAGCAGAGATGTGACATCTGGACCAGAGAGGTAGATCTGAGTGTCATCAGCATATAGGTGGTACTGGAAGCCATGGGACTTTATGAGTTGTCCCAGGCCAAATGTATAGATAGAAAAAAGTAAGGGTCCCAGGACAGAGCCTTGAGGGACACCAACAGAGAGAGAACGGGATGAAGAGGTTGTGTGGGAATGGGAGACACTAAAAGTGCGGTTGGAGAGGTATGAAGAGATCCAAGAGAGAGCGAGGTCTCTGACACCAAGGGAAGAGAGGATCTGTAGTAGCAGGGAGTGGTCAACAGTGTCAAAGGCTGAGGATAGGTCTAGAAGTAGGAGTACAGAGAAGTGGTTGTTAGCTTTGGCGGTAAGTAAGTCATTTGTGATTTTAGTCAGGGCAGTTTCAGTGGAATGATGTGGACGGAAGCCGGACTGTAGGTTGTCAAAGAGAGAGTTAGAGGAGAGGTGGGAGGAAAGTTCAGCATGGACATGCTGTTCCAGGAGTTTTGAGGCAAGTGGGAGTAGCGATATGGGTCGATAGCTGGTAGTAGAGGTTGGGTCGAGGGAAGGTTTCTTTAGGATAGGTGTGACTGTTGCATGCTTAAAGGCAGAAGGGAAGGTACCAGTTGTTAGAGATAGGTTGAAGAGATGGGATAAGGCGGGAATAAGGATAGTGGTGAGGTTGGGGAGGAGGTGGGATGGGATGGGGTCAAGTGCGCATGTAGTGAGGTGCGCTTTTGAGAGAAGATGTGCAAGCTCTCCTTCGGTGATAGTGGGGAGGAAGTTTATGGGGGAGGGGCAGTGGTCTGTTATATAAAGGGGTTGTGGTGGTTCAGCAGAAAAGACTTGTCTGGTTTGGTCGATCTTTTCTTTGAAATATGTGGCAAATTCTTCTGCGGAGATGAGGGAGGTTGGAGGGGGCAGCGGTGGGCGAAGGAGGGAGGTAAAAGTGTTAAATAGCTGTTTGGGGTTGTGTGTTAAAGAGGATATGAGGTTTTTGAAGTAATTCTGTTTAGCCGAGGTAAGGGCCAAGCGAAATGTGTGAATTGCATTTTTGAATGTGGTGAAGTCTTCCTGGGAGTGCGTTTTCTTCCAGCGCCGCTCTGCGGCTCTAGACACTTGCCGTAGTTTTTTAGTGAGGCTGTTGTGCCAGGGTTGTCTATTGATTCGTCTTGCTCTGCCGTTCACAAGAGGAGCGACTGAATCAATAGCTGATGTGAGAGTGGCGTTGTAGAAAATGGTGGCACTGTTTGTGTCGTGGAGTGAAGATATGGAGGACAGCGGTAGGATAGAGTCAGAAAGGGTGTGTATGTTGATGTGTGCAAGGTTTCTGCGGGGGTGTGATATGTGCTGGACAGGGGGGGCAGGTGAGGAGGACAGGGCTGAAAAGGTCAGCAGATGGTGGTCAGATAAGGGGAGAGGGGAGGTAGTGAGGTTAGATAGAGAGCAGAGACGGGTGAAGATAAGGTCTAGTGTGTGGCCATCTTTGTGGGTGGCAGAGGCGGACAACTGAGTTAGACCAAAAGATGAGGCGAGGGAGAGGAGTTTGGAGGCCGCTGACTGGCGGGTGTCAGTGGGGATGTTGAAGTCACCCATGATGATAGTGGGGATGTCAGCAGAGAGAAAGTGTAGAAGCCAGGCGGAGAACTGGTCGATAAAGGCAGTGGTTGGGCCCGGGGGTCTGTATATGACGGCCACTTGGAGGTTGGAGGGAGAGTAGATGCGGACAGAGTGCACTTCAAAGGAAGGCAGGACAAGGGAGGGTAGAGGTGGCATTGGGGTGAAGCTGCAGTTGTTAGAAAGGAGGAGGCCCACTCCTCCACCCTGTCTATTGCCAGGGCGAGGGGTGTGGGTGAAGTGGAGGCCGCCGTAGCACAGCGCAGCAGGGGAGGCAGTGTTGGATGGTGTCAGCCATGTTTCGGTGAGGGCCAGAAAGGATAGATTGCTAGAGATAAAGAGGTCGTGAATGAAGTGCAGTTTATTACAGATGGAACGGGCATTCCAGAGCGCTCCAGAGAGAGGGGGCTGCGGAGTGGCAGAGAGGGGAATGGATTTTATGTTGGAGAGGTTGCGGTAGTTACTACTAGATGGGGAGCGGTAGGGGGGTGATAAAGAGGAGTGTCCCATCTGTGGGGGTCCAGGATTGGGAGATATGTCGCCAGCAGCGAGGAGAAGTAGAGAAAGGGAGAGCAGGTGGGAGAAGGAGAGTGGACGGCCTGGTCTGCGCGATACTAGAAGCGATCTGCGGTTTAGGAGCAGGTCAGCAGATGAGGACAGGTGGGGAGGTAAGAGGGAAGGGGAGATGAATATTTGTTTGGAGAGTGCTGGGGTTTGGGGATAGCGAAGGAGAGTGAGGAGGAGTGGAGCAAAGACTGTGAGGGCGTAAGTGAACATGGTGTGAATTGGGTTTTCAAGTGGGAATAAGGGGGAAGGAGCAAAATGCAAGTGAAAGACACACAGTTAAAGAAGTAGAGTTCACCTTCTGGTCACTTCTGGGACATTTCTGGTATATTTCTGAGCACTTATGAAGCACTTGTAGAAGTACACAGACCAAGGTGCACAGACCTAATGGCCTAAATTTATACCAGTCTCATTACACAAGATGAACAGCAGGTGAGCAAGAGAAAAGGAAGCAGATCAAAGAGTTACACCATGTATGGAAACAACTCACAGGAGAGAAGACAACACATAACTAATTACACAGCAGAGATAGGTCAGTTTAACATACCAATATCAGAAACAGCTTTAAGTGTGAAGACAGAGCATGAGAATAGATTAGGATCTGTGCAGGAAATTCAGAGGGTCAATTCAAATGAACAGTGTTCATACCAATATCAGAAACAGCTTTAAGTGTGAAGACAGAGCATGAGAATAGATTAGGATCTGTGCAGGAAATTCAGAGGGTCAATTCAAATGAACAGTGTTCATACCTGTGAATGAGACAGATGGATTGTCAATATCATAGATGAATGATGACCATGGAGGGTTATGCACATGTATCCCCGCCCTCCCGCCGCCTGTTCCTCCCTCTCTCTGGTTGCATGCAAATTTCTCTCTTCAGAAACATGGTGCCCGAGTTGGCACTTGTGATAGCGCTTATCTCCGGTGAAATGTTTCTGAAGCCCGCAGTAGCTAGTATTACCTGCAGCTATGATATCGTGCCACCCCAGAACACCGTGACCGGGTCTCGCAGCACTGCCGTCACAAGGTCATGTGAGTCCATTGTGAACTTACCTCACCTGACCCCCGATGTTGCTGGCAGGCTGCTGTCGGCTTTTTCCTGTGGCGTCCCGGTGTCCTAGGCGGCTGCTGTGCTGGCACGGTGTCCTGGGGCGGCACGATATCGTAGCTGCAGGTAATACTAGCTACTGCGGACTTCAGAAACATGGCGCCGGAGATAAGCACTATGCGCAGGTGCCAACTCCGGCGCCATGTTTCTGAAGAGAGAAATTTGAATACAACCAGATAGAGGGAGGAACAGGCGGCGGGGGGCGGGGATACACGTGCATAACCCGCCCGGACATTAGGAGAGTGGTGCACACATCAATCAAAAAGTGCTTGATTTTTCAAACTTTATAGAGTTGGATTTCACTGCCTAAACACCCGAGCTGCCCCCTGATGGTATGTACACACTGTGCCTCATAGTGCCAGTACTGCACTGGCTGCACCTTATACATGAAAATCCTGATGTTTGGTTCCCTTTAAGGAAAATGGCGCCTGGAGATCTTGAGCCGAGAGCTCCATCTGCGCAAAGACACCGACTCCAGGTGCCATTATTTTGAAGTCCGCACTGCCGACATTTTCAGGATGGCACCTGCAGCTCCAGCACAGTACAGCACAGCTCCAGCACATCGTCCGCAGCCTCAGTACATCGACTACAACCCCAGCACAGCGCCCACTGCCCACAGCCCCAGCACAGTGCCCGTTGCCCCAGCATAGCAAAGCGCCCTCGGCCCTCAGGCCCAGCACAGCGTAGCTCCGGCACAGCGACCGTGGCATTGCTCCTGCTACCCCTCTCCACCATCCCCGGTAAGCAACATTCGTATTATAAGACACACCCTTCATTTTGCTCCCAAATTCTTGGGAGGAAAAGTGCGTTTTATAATTAGAAAAATACAGTACTTAACCATGTTCATTTATAATATGCCTTGAACATTATACAGCTATATGACTTTTGTTTTTTTTATACTGTATCATATATTCAGATTTGTAATTTTTGTCCTTAATTCTATTTTTTCTTACATTGTACATTGTAGTCTGAAGAAGATCTTATTGACCAAAATATCATTGATCTTTAGTCTGAAGAAGGTCTTGTTAACTGAAACATCACCGATTTTGTTTCTGGATTACAATTTCTATTAAATCTACACCACTTGCATTTTTATGAGTTCAAGAGTCCTTGAATATTTGTCATACATGGAGTGCTATCCTATCTGGGCACCATTTTTGTAAACAAAGTGATGTTCATTTCAGGTATATAGGCCATTACCAACAAAGGCATTTTACAAAGTATTAAATAAATTTCAGTAATTGCATTCAATACTTTTTCCCTTCGACTTTTTCTGATTATTACACATCACTAAATTTCTGGACATCTATGGTTTGATGTCTTTGACTGTGTGGATTGGATGGGTTGTTATTATCAACTTCTGGTGAAAAATTAATGTCAATAGCACCTTAGAAATATATTTACTAAGAGAATTGGTGATGTGTTCAGTACGTATTTCACCAGTTGTATATTGATATAACTCCAAAGTGTAGGTGCACATTGACACTGTAGCCATTTAACACAGAAAATCTGAGATAAAATCAAATCAACTGCTTTCCTCAAATTTTTAGAACTTGAGAAAATCAGCTGACGAGTGACAGCTGAAGACCAATTGTTTGCAGCGGTCATATGCTGGCAATTTGTAAACATAAAACATTCTTTTAGAGGGAATATATTGTTCACTATATACCAGGGAAAAAAGTCACAAATCATGACGCATGCTACATTTGCACAGCATTTTTGTTTATTTTTTATTATTTGTTCACCTCTTACCATAGTTTTCTTGCAACTGGGCAGAGTTTAGCGAACGTGGAGTGATCACAATGGGTCAACAGATTTACTGTAATTTATGCCTGAATTTTTTATAAATTATGAAAATCTACTCTTGCCCATGGCTGTTATAGATTTTGATGTTTTCGTACAGTAATATAAGGCTGATTTATCTTACTTAATAAATTAGGTGCAAAAATGTTAAGAAATTCCTGCCTTATGGGTTTTAAAATAAATTTCGATAACCACTTGAAGCATAAAGTGCTGTGTTCTCCTCTACAGTAGAGGGTTACCTCTTGTACTCTATAGTTCTGATATTACAAGAATTTAAGTTGCTTACCTTCCTGTGTACTAGCCTAAGTGTGAGAGTCTGACATGGGCTTCTAAAAAGCTCCTGGAATCTAGTACAAGATAATTATTCTAAAATGTGCTATTTAGAATTCAGATATTAGGGCTTAAGTGCAATTGCATAGCTTTGGCCTTGAGAAAAACAAGAGAAAACTAGAAAAATTGAAGGGATGAATCATTGGGTAACAACAGTTGGATTCTGATCAAATTACTGAAGTTATCATCCTTCTTTTCTGCTCCATTTCTCAAACTGAACATGGACAAAACAGAACTCATCATCTTTCCCCCATCTCACTCTACCACCCCACCTGACCTATGCATCAAAGTCAATGGCTGCTCACTCTCCCCAGTCCCACCTGCTCAATACCTGGGGAGAACCCTCAACTCTGCTCTCTCCTTCAAGCCAATCTCCAAGCCCTTTCCACCTCCTGCCGATGTCGCGGGCGGAGGAGGGGACGCCGCTGTGCTACGCTAACGCTCGGGTCCGGTGCTGCTGCGGCTGCTGCTCGGTGGCTCGAGCAGTGGGCCGGATCTGGGGACTTGAGCGGCGCTTCTCGCCCGTGAGTGAAAGGGGAGGTGATTTGGTGTGGGGGATTTAGTCTGTGACGCCACCCATGGGTCGTGGTGAAGATGGGCACCACCGCTGCTGGTGACGGGGATCCCGGGAGCGATGGTGGGGAGCAGCTGGGATGTTGTTTACCCCCTCCGTCGGTAGGGGTTGGTGGTCCCAGGGCCCGGTGATGTGATGGGGCTGCAGGGCCAGTGAGGTGCAGGGTCGCTGGGACAGCGCGGCGCAGTGCCGGATGGCACAGATGTACTCACTCAGCAAATGAGGCACAAAGTCTCCGGTAAACTAAACGGCTGGATGGACGGGTCCCGCAGCCGGCTGCTGTATCTCTCCCTGGACAGGTGATGGTGGCTGTCTCTCCCTGCACCTTAGTGTTCTTGTTCGACTACGATGGATTCCCAACAGTAGTCCGCTCCCCGGTGTGTGGATGCCGGAGGAGCCCGTTTGCCCGCAGGCACTGGCCCTTGGGTCTCTAGCCGTTGGCGGTGGCTGTATACCCTCATGGTGCAGACAGTTGCCTTCAATCGGGACTTTTGCTGTTGGGAAACCCCTGGGGTTCCAGTCACATTCGGATTTGACTGTTGTCGGCGGCTCCAAGCCTGGTTGGGGTCCGATGGCCCTGCCTGTGTGTGCTGGCTTCACTTCGCTCCCCGGTCGGTACCGGCGGGCCAACGCCCGACCCCGGTCCTACGGTTCAGCGTTGCTCCACCACTCCTGCAGACGGCCACCACCGTCTGCCAACCTTGCTGTCATCCAAGTGTTTACTCCTCTCACTTCCACCTCCTGGACCAAAACTGTCACTTTTCCCGCCTCCAGGCCTGTGAACTCCTCGGTGGGTGGGGCCAACCGCTTTGGCCCCGCCCCCACCTGGTGTGGACATCAGACACTGGAGGGAGGCAACAAGGGTTTTGTGTTTGACTAATGTTGCTGTCCTAGGGGTGGGGGTGTTTGTGTGTTATCTGTGACGACCTGGCTAGTCCAGGGCGCCACACCGACTCCAAATCAAAAATATTTCCCGGATACTTACATTCCTTGACCAAGAATCTGCAAAGGCACTAGTGCATATCCTTATTATCTCCCGGCTCCACTACTGTAACTTCCTGCTCTCTGTCCTCCCTTCTAAGGCTATGTCCGCATGTTGCTTTTTACCTGCTTTTTACCTGCTTTTTTGCTGCTTTTTCAACTGCAGCGTTTAATGCCAAAATGGTTGTGTTCTGCTTTTCAAGCAAAGTCTATGGGAATTTGGGTTTCTTGTCCGCACAATGCAGTTCAAACTGCAGCCTTTTTGTTGCAGAACTTTGGTCAAAAACTCAGCTTTGCAGTGCAAAACCCAAATGGCAAAAACAATTGACATGTCCCATGCTGGGATGAATCTAGTGTGCATACTTATGCTGGGATACACAACCCTCTTTTCGTCCTAGCCTGGGTGTCCCTGCAGCGCCTGAGTTAACCCTTACTGCTGTGGTGGTGTGTCCGAATGAAGAAATATACTTTGACACTTTGTCTTTTAAACTAATGAATTAGATTCATGGTACACTCTCTCCCCCTTCCAATTCTCCACGGGCCACCACCCTGTTCTAATCTTGTCACACCACATTATTATGGTTTGTGATGGCATTATAGATTTTCACTCCTGTCATACATATTGGCTGGTTGTGAGGCAATTGGTTGCCCACACTTTAACCACTTCTCATACTCCCACATTAACGTTAGACTTGTCCTAATTATGTGTCTTTTGTACTATATGATACTATGTGATTTTATCTAATAAAATGCAATTTTTCATATGTATATCCTTGCCTCATCTCCTTTTTCCTCCTATTGTGCAACCTCTTGATTCAGTAGTTTTTGACTGACAAAAGAGACAGGGTGTTCCTCCCCAGCGGCGTTCACCTGGCTAAGAACTGCCCCAATCCCGAATGTGGACGCATCTGTCTGCACGAGGAACCTGCGCTTATATTCCGAGGCGGCCAAGACAGGAGCAGTGATAAGGGCAGTCTTTAATACTGAGAAGGCATCCTCGCATGCAGTTGTCCACGTAACATTCCTAGGCATGTACTTGTGGGTCAGGTTGGTTAGGGGCTTGGCCAAGGTGCTGAAATTAGGAACAAATTTCTATAGTAACCCGCAGTCCCCAAAAAAGCAAGTACCTGCTTCTTAGTCTGGGGTCTACACCAGTTACTAATGGATTCCACCTTGGCGGGCTCAGGCCTTAGGGTCCCTCCCCCTACTCTGTGCCCAAGGTACTGCACCTCAGCCATCCCCAACTGGCATTGATTCAGGACGAATGGTCAGTTCTGCAGTCAGGATACAGTCCAGCACTATGGCCAAGTGTTTAAGATGGTCCTCCCAGGTTGTGCTGAAAATGGCAATGTCGTCCAGATAAGCACAGGCAAAGTCGTGACATTGTTCCAACAGTCAACCCACTAGTCTCTGGAAGGTAGCGGGGGCATTTTTCATCCCAAAGGGCATTCCCAGGAACTCAAATAGTCCAAAGGGAGTAATGAAGGCGGAGCGCTGCCGAGCGTCCTTCGTTAGGGGTATCTGCCAGTACCCCTTACTCAAGTCTAGCGTGGTTACAAATTGGGCACTAGCTAGACTATCTAATAGATCATCAATCCTGGGCATGGGGTAAGCATCACTCTTTGTGGCATCGTTTAATCTCTGGTAATCCACACAGAATCTCGTTGTACCATCCTTTTTGGGGACCAGAACAACAGGAGAGGCCCAGGGGCTGTGAGATGGCTGAATAACCCCCAGTTGTTTCATCTCCTCCAGTTCAGTCTTTATCATGCCTTGAACAGCCTCTGGGACCCGGTAGGCTGCCTGCTGGATGGGGCGTTGTCCGGAGGTTTCCACATGGTGGCTGGTGAGAGTAGTTCGCCCCGGCTTTGAGGAGAAAGCAGAAGCCCTTGGTCTTAGTACAGAGATAATATTGTCCTTGTGTATATACGATAAGTGTGAGCCCAGGAGCACCTGTTCCAGGGATCCTCCCACTTGGGCGACCTGAAGAAGATCGGGAAGATACTCGTCTTCGGAGTTATCACTAGGGGGGGGTAGCAGACGGCCAGCACAGGCAGAGATTGGTCATGATATTCTTTCAGCATATTCATGTGGACAGTCTTTTGTCGTTGACCACTAGGGTCCAGGGCAATGATGTACTTAGTGTCATTAACTTTCTTGACAACCTGGTAAGGGCCTTCCCACGTTTCTTGAAGCTTGTTGGCAGGGGAAGCAATAATTATGAGCACCTGTTGTCCTTCTATAAATTCCCGGGTCCCGGCTTTACGGTCATACCAGGTCTTTTGTCTGGACTGGGCCGTTCACTGGTGTTCTTTAGCCAAGGTAGCTAACTGGGTGAGATGGTCTCAGAACTCCAGGACATAGGGAAGGACAGTCACTTCGGTGTCTGAGACATCTCCCTCCCAGTGTTCATTCAGTAGAGCGAGAGGACCACGGACCTTCCATCCAAACAGTAGTTCAAAGGGTGAGAACCCTGTGGACTCCTGGGGAACCTCTCGATATGTGAAGAGGAGATTCGGCAGGTATTTTTCCCAGTCATTTTCAATGTCAGCAAAAGCCCGCAGCATATTTTTGAGGGTTCCATTAAAGCGTTCACATAGTCCGTTGGTCTGCGGGTGGTATGGAGTGGTGCGAATGGCTCGAACTCCACAGGTATGCCAGAGGGACTGAACCAGGTCTGACATAAACTGGGTCCCTTGATCTGATAATATTTCACTGGGGAACCCTACCCGGGTAAAGATTGTAACAAGAGCCTCGGCTTCCTTTACGGCTGTAATACTGGACAGGGCCACGGCTTCAGGATACCGAGTGGCATAGTCCACCACTGTCAGGATGTATTTTTTCCCTGACCGGCTGGGGTGGGCCAGAGGTCCTATGATGTCTACAGCTACATGATGAAATGGTTCTTTAATTATGGGCATGGGTTGCAGAGGCACCTTGTGTTGGGCTCCGGGATGTCGCATTCACTGGCACACATCGCAGGTGCGGCAATAATGGGCTACCGACTGCCTGGCAGCGGAGGAATTAAACCTGCAAATAGGACAATGTACACACAAGGAATACAGAATGGACAATGAGCCACACCTAAAATAGAGTAGGATTTGTGGTGAGTCAAACAGAGGTGCACACCACTCGTCCAACACTCCTGATTCAGGGAAAGACATATGTTTCTTTCATAACCAGATGCGTCTGATTCCAGTCTGTATACTCATTAAGACCGGTATGAATAACTATTAGTCCCTTTGTTGAATTTGGAGAAATGAATTATTATATCATTTTTTTTTAAGATATTTATATATTTATTGTTTTGCTGTTTTATTTAAAATGGAAAGTTTGGAAATGTTGCTAATAAACCTTATTTGCAATGTGGAGGATTGAATAATTTTGATTATTACTGTATATGTGTCGCCCAGGGTTGTGGGGTACTCGGTCCCGGGCGGTGTATAACTGGGGAATGTCACTTGGTGGCTGTGGCCCGATTCCGTGCCCTGGGTGCTTATTGAATAAGGAGTATATTTACAGGGGAATTAAATGAAAGTTTATCACGTGACGCCACTTGCGGTTTGCGGCTATGTTGATGGAGCCGCTGCTGCACAGTTTTCACTACTGGGGCTGATGTTAGTGACAGCCTGGATGTTAGGCCCTCCGCAAGCAGGGCCGGGCCCCAGAGGATAGGTGATGTACATGGGTGTTGAAAAAAGATAGGCCACACAAGGGGTTGCTGTGTAACTGATTCCTTTACTCACGGCAAGATGTAAACTGGTCACCCGAGGAAGACTGGTGTTAACCGCAGGTCCCCTTAGTCCCAGTGCCGGTTTAGTGACCTGGTGGCTTCTTTCCCCGGCACCTCTCTTTGGTTGGGAGTCCCCTCCTGGTAGTCTCTTAACGGCAGTCCATATGACTGTGGGGTCGGAGTCTCTGGTCCTGTTCCCTGGTTCTCAAATTGCTACTGTGTCCCAAACTTCAAGGTCAGTGAGGTCCTTGATGGTCCCCTAACTGTGCAGATTTTATCAGGTCTGCTTGGAGCGTTTGCCTGACCTAGGATTCTGTAGCCCGTCGGTGCTGTGGTTCCGGGAGTACTCCACCGGCAACCAACCGCCTGGGCCCTCAGGTCACTGTTTCATAGTTACATAGTTACTAAGGTTGAAAAAAGACCTAGGTCCATCTAGTTCAACCTTCCTCCACCAGTTCTACACCTGGTCACCAAGTCATTTATAACCAACAATGTTGTGTGTACTGAGGAAATCATCCAGCCCTTTTTTGAAAGCTGTTATAGTATCTGCCATTACTACCTTTTGTGGTAGGGCATTCCACAGTCTGACTGCTCTAACCGTAAAGAACCCTTTCCTATTTAGCTGTCGGAATCGCTTTTCTTCCACTCGCAGTGAATGTCCCCTGGTCCTTAGTATTGTCTTCGGAAGAAATAAGTCATGTGCCAGTCCTTTATATTGACCACACATGTATTTATACATATAAATGAGATCTCCTCTGAGACGTCTTTTTTCTAAGCTAAACATATCTAACTTTTTCAACCTGTCATCATATGGGAGGCCTTCCATTCCTTGTAGTAGTCTAGTTGCCTGCCTTTGAACTGACTCTAACTTCTGAATGTCCTTTTTAAAATGTGGAGCCCAAAACTGAATCCCATATTCCAGATGTGGCCTTACAGGTGATTTATAGAGGGGTAACAATACGTTGGGATCACGGGATCTAATCTCTCTTTTTATACACCCTAGAATCTTGTTTGCTTTTGCAGATGCTGCTTGACATTGAGTGCTGCTGCTCAGCATATTTGTAATGAGAATACCCAAGTCCTTCTCCTGTTCTGTAGTCCCGAGTTTACTTCCATTTAATGTATACGCAGTTATAAAATTACTCCGTCCTAGGTGCATTACTTTACATTTATCAACATTAAATCTCATTTGCCAAGTATCTGCCCATTCTGACATCTTATCCAGATCTTTTTGTAATATTGTACTATCAAGTTCAGTTTTTAATATCCTACATAGTTTGGTGTCATCAGCAAAGACTGACACTTTACTATCAATCCCTTCCACAAGGTCATTAATAAAGAGATTAAAAAGAATTGGTCCTAGCACAGATCCCTGCGGCACCCCACTGCTGACTATGGCCCATTTAGAGAATGTTCCATTTATGACTACTCTTTATTTCCTATCTTTTAGCCAATTCCTTACCCAGTTGCATATAGTTTCCCCTAGTCCTTGCTTCTGGAGCTTTAGTATAAGGCTATTATGTGGTACAGTATCAAATGCCTTTGCAAAGTCCAAATAAATCACATCAGCTGCATTACCAATATCCAGGTTTGCACTTACCCCCTCATAGAACCCCAACAGGTTGGTTAGACACGACTTATCTTTCATGAATCCATGCTGTCTGTCAGTTATTATATTATTTTCTGCAACATATTTTTGCATGTCATCCCTTAAAATGCCCTCAAAAACTTTGCATACTACTGATGTCAGGCTTACTGGACGGTAGTTGCCTGGATCTACCCTCTTACCTTTCTTAAATATTGGTACCACATCAGCAATCCTCCAATCCTGAGGCACGAACCCTGTTACAAGTGAGTCTAAAAAGATGAGATACAGCGGTCTGTCAATTACGGAGCTCAATTCCCTCAATATTCGTGGATGAATGCCATCTGGCCCTGGGGATTTGTCAATGTTTAATTTTCTCAGACGTAGGCGTACTTCTTCTTGTGTTAAATTAATTATATCGGGTGGTGAACTTTGATTTTTCACTTGTTGAATAATGCCTGGTACAGTCAGTTCCTTGGTGAACACAGATGAGAAATGCCTATTTAATATCTCAGTCTTTTGTTTGTCCTCTAAAACTAACTTGTTATTATATTTTAAGGGGCCGATACTATCCTTTGTTTTCCTTTTGGCATTAATGTATTTATAAAAGATTTTGGGATTTATTTTAATGTCATTGGCGATTTTTGTTTCAGTAGCTAATTTTGCTTGTTTGATTTCTTTTTTGCATTGCCTATTGATATCTTTATACTCCTGCAATGCTATTTCTGTATTCTCAGCCTTTAAGATTTTAAATGCCCTTTGTTTTTGTTTTATTATACTTTGTACAGTCTTATTTATCCATAGTGGTTTCTTTTTATTCCGGGACGTTTTATTACCAGAGGGTATAAGTTTATTACAGGATTCTAGCGGTATATCCTTAAACTTTCCCCATTTATGTTCAGTATCCCCAGTTACCATGACTTTGTCCCAATCTACACATTTAAGCTCTTCCCTTAATTTGTTGAAATCAGCTTTCCTAAAATTCCAGGTTTTAGAATTTCCCCTTTGAAATGATCTATTGAATATTACGTTGAAGCTTACCATATTATGATCGTTGGTGCCCAAGTGCTCCCGGACCTGTAGATCTGAAATTGTATCCGGTCTATTTGACAGGACCAAATCTAGCAAATTATCTCCCCTCGTCGGTTCATCTACCATCTGAGAGAGGAAATGGTCTTGAATGGTAGATAAGAATTTACAGCTTTTAGCACAACCAGAAGATTCTATGTCCCACTGTATGTCTGGATAGTTGAAATCCCCCATAATAAGAACCCGATTATTATTATTAGCTGCCTTTTCAATTTGTTTCAGCATTTCACCCTCTATTTGTTCAGGTATGTTAGGAGACTTATAGCAAACTCCAATTAGCATTTTTCCATTATTCCCCTCCCCATGTGCATTTACCCATACTGACTCTACATTGTTGCAGTTCCCCCCAATGTAATCATTCAACACAGGTTTTAGGTTAGATTTGATAAATATACACACCCCACCACCTTTTTTGTCTTTCCTGTCCCTCCTAAATGTACTATAACCCTGTATGTTTGTCACCCAGTCATGGCTTTCATCCAGCCAGGTTTCCGTAATGCCCACCACATCATAATCCATGGTTGACATAAGAGTCTCCAATTCATTCATTTTGTTTGCAAGACTTCTTGCATTTGCCAGTAGACATTTAATCCTATTAACACCTTTATTACTCCTAGCCTCCCTACGTTCCTTGCATGTCCCATCCCCCCCTAATTCTTCATTGACCCCTACCATCTCACTGTCTCTATCTGCTCTATCTATCCCCTTTTTTGCTCCACTACCCTCCCCCCAGATCCTAGTTTAAAAGCTCCTCCATCTGTCTGACCATTTTCTCCCCCAGCACAGCTGCACCTTCCCCATTGAGGTGCAGCCCGTCCCTACCGTAGAGCCTGTAGCCGACTGAGAAGTCAGCCCAGTTCTCCATGAACCCAAACCCTTCCTTCCTGCACCAATTTTTAAGCCACGTATTTATCTCCCTAAGCTCCCGCTGTCTTTCTAGTGACGCTCGTGGCACCGGTAGTATTTCTGAAAACACCACCTTGGAGGTCCTGGACTTCAGCTTCTCTCCTAGTTCCCTGTAATTAATTTTAAGGACCTTCCACCTGCCTCTAACTTTGTCATTAGTACCAATGTGCACCATGACCGCTGGGTTTTCCCCAGCCCCACCCAGCAATCTGTCTATTCAAACCGCAATATGCCGAACCCGAGCACCCGGCAGACAACACACTGTTCGGCATTCACGGTCTCGGTGACAGATGACCCTGTCTGTCAGCCTAATTATAGAGTCCCCTACCACCAACATCTGTCTGGGCTTTGCTGCACTCCTATTTCCCTCCTTCCTACAGCAATTGTTTTCCTGGTTGCTAGGAGCAACGTCCTGCTGTAGTGACCCTAGTCCTGGCCCTTCATTCCTAATATCAGCCCAACAGGCATATTTACTAGGTTGCGCCAGGTCAGGACTAGGCTCCCTGACACTTTTTCCCCTACCTCTTCTAACTGTTACCCAACTACCTACCTCTGGATCCTGATCTTCTCCACCTCCACCCTCCTCCATATCACTGGCCCCAGTCAGAGAAAGCTCAGTGAGCTCTAAACTCCTCTCCAGGTTTGCAATGCCCCTGAGTGTTGCAAGCTGCTTATTTAGATCAGTTACCTTGGCTTCCAAATACGCAACATGCTTGCATCGAGTGCAGACATATTCACCCTCAAACGGCTGCTCAAGGCATGCATACATCTGACAAGATACACACCTGGTAGCATTGTCCATGGAGCACCAATTAAATGGGGATAAACGTTAAAGTAGAAAAACAAGAAAAAAACCAAAAACAATGGGAAACGTATAAAGATAAATTCAAACTATGTTCTTGTGTTAAACTATGTAATTGTGTTGAAACTATGCCACACTTATTTTCAAACCTTGCGCACTTTGCTTCAGAACCTCGCACGCTCAGCACCTCGCTTGCTCTGGCTGGTTTATATAGTTCTACAAGGACTTCCAGAAGCTGCCAGAAGCTTCTAGAAACAGGTGTGACTAATGCTACTGATTAAATCCCAAGACAAACTTTATTTTTTTTTAAACAGTATCACAGACAAACAGACAAACAATTCCCTAATGAAATTAAACAATTACAGTTATCACCACTATGTAATTGTGTTGAAACTATGCCACACTTATTTTCAAACCTTGCGCACTTTGCTTCAGAACCTCGCACGTTTCAATCTGTCAGTGCATGTACTCGCTTCTTCTCTCTGTCACCGACTCTCAAAGACTACTGTCCACTATCTCTACCTCCCACCTGGTCATCTAGTGGACTGGATTGGCTCCCCCTTTAATTGGCCATCCATTGGTGCAACCCTAGCCTGGTAGCATTTTACGGAGGAATTTGGGGAAAACAGAGATTATTTGGAATGTTTTTGTTGTTACTGGCACTGGTCTTCCGGGTTCCTGGGGGTAGGCCTTGCATCCTGGTGGGGATGCAGTACCTTGTAGCTCCCTGATGATCTGAGGGTCGCTACATATGATTGTCGGAGATATACAGTATATATGTATATATATATATATATATATATATATATATATATATATATATATATAAAAAGCTGAATGTGTGTGTGTGTGTGTGTGTGTATGTGTGTGTGTGTGTGTGTGTGTGTGTGTGTGTGTGTGTGTGTGTGTGTGTGTGTGTGTATGTATGTATGGCCGGGATTGGCATCTGCACCGTCGCAGCTACAGCCACAAACCTTTGCACACTCACACTTCTGGACCCCGAGAGCATCATAGGCTATGTTTTGAGGGGAAATTGTAACACCGCGCTTTACAGTTATTCACCAAAAAACCTGCCTCCATTAAAGTAAATGGAGCTGGGAGCCACAGTGCAGCCAGAACTTCAGAAGAATGTGCAGCCACGCCCTTATATGGAATGTTAGCGTGTCACAATGCAGCCAGGGAAAGATACAGACACAGACAGGGAAAGAGACAGACAGACAAAGAGATAGAGAGAGACAGAGAGATATATACAGAGGGGGAGACAGAAAGAATGGGAGAATGGCTCCTCCCCCCCCTGGTGTGAACATCAAACCTGGAGGGTGGTGACAAGGTTTTTAGTTTGACTGATGTCACTTAATCGGGAGGGGGTATGGTGTTGTGTGTGACTACCTGGGACGACCTGACTAGTCCAGGGCGTCACATAAGCACAATAGAAATTAGTCTAGATGCAAGCTCTGTTTTTCTATTCTTTTGTGACCTTGCCCCTTAATCAACCTTTATCTTTATCTCTGCATGTGAAGTGAGGACCAAGTGCCCACCGCTATGCAGAGCAAGTCACAGCATCAGACGAGTTGACGGATAAACCATGATGGGTTTATATTTACAAAGGATTTCAAACACAAGCTGCCAGGAAGCTGGAGTAAAAGGAGTAAAGGCAGTAAAGCAATTCACAGTACAAATTATGCTCTTTAGCTGCAGTAACTGCCCAGGTCACCTCAGCTATAACAACTTACAACAAAAGACTTAGCAGCAGTAAAGCGATGTATAACGTTAAACAATCCTGCTCTGTCCTCTTTACTAACTGGTCTCCCCTACAGCGACCGTGTGGATACCGCACTTTGACTACAGAGAACTAATATGGTTGCCTAACCGCTACTGTGGCGCCCTGGACAAGCCAGGACGTCACAGGTACTGCAACAACACACCCCACACCCCGGTTATGCACACCAGTCACACACGCAAATCCTTGTTGCCTCCCTCCAGGGGATGATGTCCACACCAGGTGGGGTGGAGCCAGGCGGTTGGCCCCACCCACCAAGGAGTTCACAGTCCTGGAGGCAGGAAAGGAGTTCAGTTGAGTTTAGGGAAGTGGTAGTGGAGGAGCAGGAGCAGACTGACCGTGTCCGGGTACGTGGCCCGGGCACCCGAGAGCAAGGTTGGCAGACGGTGGTGACCGTCTGCAGGAGAGGCCGATTGACGCATAACCGTAAAAACTGGGGACGGGCGGTGGCCCGCCGGTACCGAACCGGGGAGCGAAGAAAAGCCAGCACCATTCGGCAGGGCCTACGGACCCTGACCAGGCTTGGAGTTGCTGTTAAACCGGTCAAATCCATCAGCGACGGGAACCTCTGGGGTTTCCCAGCAGCAAAGACCCGACTGAAGGCAACCGCTCAACCGTGAAGGGAAATACAGCTAGCGCCACAGCTAGAGTTCCCAGGGCCAGAGCCTGCGGGCAAAAAGGGGCTCCTCTGGCAAATACACCGCTGGTGAACGGGTTACCGGTGGGAAGCCATCGGAGCCAAAAACACATCACAGGTGCAGGGAGAGACAGTCACCGCCAACCTACCGGGAGTGACCAACGCGGCCGGCTGCGGGACCCGTCCATCCAGCCGTTTGTTTTACCAGAGACTCCGTCTACGTCATTGGCTGAGTGAGTACCACCGTGCCGTCTGGCACAGCGCTGCCCCCGCGACCCTGCACCTCACCAAACCCTGCCATCCACCTTCCAGTCACCATCACTGGGCCCCGGGACCACCAAATCCCCCTACCCACGGAGGGGAGAGAAACATCTCGGCTGCTCCCTGTCATCGCTCCCGGGATTCCCCGTCCAGAGCAGCGGTGGTGTCCCAACCTCACCACAAACCGTGGGTGGCGTCACGGACTAAATTCCCCAATCCAACCACCCCTTTTCACTCACGGGCGAGGAGCGCCACTCGAGTCCCCAGATCCGGCCCACCGCTCGAGCCACCGAGCAGCAGCAGCAGCGCCGGACCCGAGCGTGAGGAGCGCAGCGTCCCCTCCCCGCCCGTGACAACTTGGCGTCATGAACAGGATCTTACCGTTCTACCACCTGGTAGATGTGCGCCTTGTGACCCGCCGGAGGTGTCCAGCCGAAAATTTTCAGAAGCCGCCATCTTGGGCGCGAAAAGTTCCCCGCTCGAGCGTCTTCCCGAGCAGTGGAGGCGCGAAAGCCGAAGCTCCGCCCCTGAAGAAGAGGTGACGGAAAGAACCAAGGGGGGATGGATGGCGGCCGGCTGCATGTATCCGAGGCTGCAGAAGGACGGGGACGCCAGGACTCCGTGCTAACACCGTTCCTGGAACCCCAAAGCCACGGCACTATGTCCACTCCGCTGGTGCAGCCGGAAGCCCAGCCGCCCGTGCCCGGGACAGCGGCATGGATCAGGGCCCGAATGGTGGGAATCTGTCAGCGCTTCCGGAATCAGATATGTCTACTGATGGAGCAGTGGACCGCAGAGGTGGAGGAGTTAGCTGCGGTCGCCCGGGTGTACGGGATGGAGGCTATGGCAGAGGAGCTGGTGAGTGACCCACGCCCCTGTGTCCCTGAGGGACCGGCCGCTGTGGCTGAGGAACCCAGTCTACCCCCGGCCTCTAGACAGCTCCCATCTTCTCTGCCCGCGTGCCCTGCCGCTGCTGACCCGTCCGAGTTGCACCCCCCTGCAGCGGCAGCCGATGACAACTTGCCCGGCGAAGAAACGGATGACAGTGACTCCGGGCCTGCTACTGAACCGGTCTCCGAGTCCGAGGAAATGGGTGAAAGCCTTCCTAATGACGATACACTGGTAGCCTTTTATGTGCCGCGCGGCGGCGGGAAGGGATACCGGGCAGGCCTCACCCAACGGAACTGTTATCGAATGTTTGCCCTGTTAGGGGATGAGGCCACTTCAGAGGAAGAGGTGGAATAGTCAGCGATCCCTCCGTTACACCGTTGTCGCAGTTGGGACCACCAGCACCATTAAGTAACTGAATGATAAGAAAGTAATCAACCGAAGTTCACCAGATTTGCAACCGAGATTGAACCGGCCGTTGACGGCAACTAGTCCCCGTAGGGACTTTCTGCACCGTTTGCGTAAGAAACTGCTTACGGACACACCCGAGAACTTGCAGGGCAACCACAAACTTGTGGCACGTAAATATATTTGTTTTATTCCGTTACGCCTCCGGAGAGGCAGATTGGAGGAAGGGCCCGCAGCAGAGTAGGCTGGGGCCCGGCCACCACCGGAACCGGTGGCGATCCTCTGGGGGTCAGGGGTCCACCGTGGACGTGGGTTCCCTGAAAGAGACCAAACCCACTCGGGCAGCCTGGTGATGGACTG
Source organism: Anomaloglossus baeobatrachus (assembly GCF_048569485.1). Classification (NCBI taxonomy): domain Eukaryota; kingdom Metazoa; phylum Chordata; class Amphibia; order Anura; family Aromobatidae; genus Anomaloglossus; species Anomaloglossus baeobatrachus. Next base: position 105,402,192 of record NC_134357.1, on the reverse strand, counting down.
GGGCAGGGGGTGCTGCCCACTTTTTAGGGGCAGCATCAGGGCCAGGGTGTTTGGGCGGGGGAGAGAGCGGAAGCCGTTACCGTTAATAAAGATGTACCGTTAGTAACGTTAAAGAAAGTGCCTCCCGTAAGGGAAGATTTATAAAGTAATGCTTATGTTGATGCTTTTATGTGTTTTTCTATCTTTTACAGTTACAAAATAAAACCGGTGATGGACGAACAGCCCGCGGACGGTCTGCGTTTAACCAAGGGGGAACCACCCTGGACAAGCCAGGACATCACAGGTACTGCAACAACACACCCCACACCCCGGTTAGGCACACCAGTCACACACGCAAATCCTTGTTGCCTCCCTCCAGGGGCTGATGTCCACACCAGGTGGGGTGGAGCCAGGCGGTTGGCCCCACCCACCGAGGAGTTCACAGTCCTGGAGGCGGGAAAGGAGTTCAGTTGAGTTTAGGGAAGTGGTAGTGGAGGAGCAGGAGCAGACTGACCGTGTCCGGGTATGTGGCCCGGGCACCCGAGAGTAAGGTTGGCAAACGGTGGTGACCGTCTGCAGGAGAGGCCGATTGACGCATAACCGTAAGGACCGGGGACGGGCGGTGGCCCGCCGGTACTGAACCGGGGAGCGAAGAGAAGCCAGCACCATTCGTCAGGGCCTATGGACCCCGATCAGGCTTGGAGTCGCCGTTAAACTGGTCAAATCCGTCAGCGACGGGAAACTCCGGGGTTTCCCAGCAGCAAAGACCCGACTGAAGGCAACCGCTCAACCATGAAGGAAAATACAGCTACCGCCACAGCTAGAGTTCCCAGGGCCAGAGCCTGCGGGCAAAAAGGGGCTCCTCTGGCAAATACACCGCTGGGGAGCGGGTTACCGGTGGGAAGCCATCGGAGCCGAAAACACATCACAGGTGCAGGGAGAGACAGTCACCGCCAACCTACCGGGAGTGACCACCGCGTCCGGCTGCGGGACCCGTCCATCCAGCCGTTTGTTTTACCAGAGACTCCGTCTATGTCATTGGCTGAGTGAGTACCACCGTGCCGTCTGGCACAGCGCTGCCCCCGCGACCCTGCACCTCACCAAACCCTGCCATCCACCTTCCAGTCACCATCACCGGGCCCCGGGACCACCAAATCCCCCTACCCACGGAGGGGAGAGAAACATCTTGGCTGCTCCCTGTCATCGCTCCCGGGATTCCCCGTCCAGAGCAGCGGTGGTGTCGCAACCTCACCACAAACCGTGGGTGGCGTCACGAACTAAATTCCCCAATCCAACCACCTCTTTTCACTCACGGGCGAGGAGCGCCGCTCGAGTCCCCGGATCCGGCCCACCGCTCGAGCCACCGAGCAGCAGCAGCAGCAGCGCTGGACCCGAGCGTGAGGAGCGCAGCGTCCCCTCCCCGAGCGCGACACTACGCCCGGGCTTATTTTAAGAGGACACTGTACGCAGGACTGGTCTGCTTTGAGGCCTAATGGTACAGTGGTGCGCACTTCACTCCGGGAGGGTGATGCAGGACTTTCCTCCCACGATTCACCAGACAACTGGGCTCATCCAGGCAGCGTCTTCTAGCAGGCTGGATACCGACTCTCATACATGCATCCTTCTGAACCTCCTGGAATTCTCTCTCTGTCTGTCACTTCCTTTTTCTTCCCACACTTTTTTCCTTGGGGCAGACCAAACAAACACTAAACAGCAGGGGAGACACGGGCCATTCCGATATGCTCTGCCAGGGAGCCCAATCTCTTAAAGCCACAGTACAACAAAGTCTTAAAGTCACATTAAAGTAACATTCTTAATAAGGGCTGCACTCCCCTAAACATGAGTCACTTTAACCCCATGATGTGCTATGTACATTATGGGTCATCTCCCTGCCATTTTTCCTATACATATCATCTGATCTAATGAGCGAACATGTGCCTCTAACAGCCGTGGATGGATCAGAGATCTGGCCGATCTGGTTAGCCAGTTAAATCCTGCTGTCAATATCTGATTGCTGGATTTAACACGTGCCAGTGGGAAGTGCCATTACCCACTCCCATGACATGATAGCAGGGCTCTGATGGGTTGTCATGACAGCCAGGGGTAAGCTGATGATTGCTGTGTCTGTCATGATCAGGTCCTGTTAACAATGGTTGTGAGCCGCTGTTAATAAAAGACCACTATTTTTGTTATACAAAGCAGTGCTGATTCATTACTATGTACAGGACAAGTGATTGGATTATAACAGCCTCAAGTCTCCTAAGTGGACTAGTGAAAACAGTAAAAATAAAAAAGTTTTTAAATATACGAAAAAAATAAAAAAGACAAAAGTTCAATTCATCCCTCTTTTGCCCCATTAAGAATAAAACAATAATAAAAAAATACACATATGTCCGATATATCTAAATATAAAATAAATTAATGTGATTGGTAAACAGTGTAAAGGCCGCTTTACAAGCAACGAAATCGCTAACGAGATATCGTTGAGGTCACGGAATTTGTGACGCACATCCGGCCTCGTTAGCGACGTCGTTGCGTGTGACACCTATGAGCGACCGCTAACGATCAGAAATACTCACCAAATCGTTGATCGTTGACACATCGTTCCTTTCCCAAATGTCGTTGCTCATTTTGGACGCAGATTATTCGTCGTTCCTGAGGCAGCACACATCGCTACCTGTGACACCCCGGGAACGACGAACAACAGCGTTCCTGCGTCCTCCTGCAACGAGGTGGGAGTGACGTGAATGCAGCTGCTCTCCGCCCCTCCGCTTCTATTGGTGGCCCGCTGATTGATGTCGCTGTGACGCCGCACAAACCGCCCCTTAGAAAAGAGGTTGTTTGCCGCCCACAGCGACGTCACTAGGAAGGTAAGTATGCGTGACACGTACCTGCGATATTGTTCACCACGGGCAGCGATTTGCCCATGACGAACAAACGACGGGAGCAGGTTCGATCGCTAGTGACATTGCTAGTGATGTCGCAGCGTGGAAAGCGCCCTTAACAAGAAAAAAATTAAAATTTGCAGTTTTTTGACCACTGCACCAACAGAAAAAATGTAATATCAGGCGATCCAAACATCACATATTCCCAAAAGAAGTATCAATAAAAACATCAGCTCTGGGCACAAAAATCAAGCCCTCACACAACTCCATAACCCAAAAATCAGAATGCAAGATATTTTTCTATTAAAAATATCAGAATTTTTTTCAGTACTTAACTAAAACAAACAATTTACATGTTTGGTATCTATGTAATCATACTGACCTGAAGTACTAATAATACTGTCAAGTCAATGTTATCGTAAAATGATAATGTAAATTAAAATCCCCCAAAAGAATTGCAGAATTTCATGTTTTTGTCAATTTAACACACTTGGAATTGTTTCTCCCGCTTACAATTTCATCATATGACAAATAAGAATAATGTCATTCAAAAGTACAATTCATCCCACAAAAAACAATTCTTCACATGGCTATATTATTGGTAAAATAAAAAATGATGGCTCTTGGAATATGGGAAGGAAAAAAATCAAAGTTCAAAAACGAAAAATTGCCTGGTCCTTAATGTGTTAAACATTGGCTAAATTGCTTCAGACAAGGAAAAACATATATATATAAAAGCAAAACTAGGGAATAAAATATAATTTATATACTAAAGGTTAAAACTATTATAACATTCCCTCCTGTTATTCATTGTTAAGTCCCGAACACGACTATTATTAGGTCCAGACACGAAAAACAACCTTCACTCCAATCACCCGATGGGCGGTCCACCCCAGCAGGCATTGCGGGCCTGGCCCGACACCCCCTTCCCACCGCAACCGCAATCCTCCCTCGCCGCCACCTTTCTTCCTATTATTCTATGACATACTCATTGTCAGTTCTTCATTGAGAATGAATGCATCAGCCAAAATAATCTATGCAGCTTGGATCCTTTCCTAATAAAGCATGAAGGTAATGAAATATTGACTTTATTGGCTAGCTCATTAAATCACCTCATGTCTGCACTCACATGCCAGGAATACCGGAAAATGTTAATAGAAAGAAGGTCAATAAGGCTGCAGACACATTAGCGTATGGCATCCGATGCAAGAGCAATGGATGCGATATGCTAATGACTCCCCGCTCAGGCTCTGTCATGTGACTGTGAACGGATCTTGCGATCGAGTTACAGCTGCGAAACTGAGGGTGGGAGCTGCGGAGGAGAGGAAGGAGTTAATCCCCCCATCTCCTCCATTGTCAGCCTGTGCGTATATCGCACTGCACTGGGATAACATCTGAGTGCAGCCTGATGTTTCTCTCGCACCCATTCACTTGAATGGATGCGAGTGATACAGCTCTCGCTGAAAATTGCAGCATGCTGCTATTTTTTTCTCAGTCCGTTTAGGGCTCAAAGAAAAATCACTAATCTGAGCTACAGCATTGTCTAACATGGCGCTGAGTGCAATACAAGATTTTCTCGCATTGCATTTGTTCGATTTATATGCTCGTGTGAGCGCACCCTAAAAGTAGAGAATAGTATTAACACATATCTGCAATCTGAAATAAATATACTCCACATATGCATACACTATGTCTATGTGTAGATTCCAGTATATTAGAGTCCCTAAACAATTGTACATGTAGAAGAATTGCCATCAAAATACTTGAAAGGATTGTCCATATTTTGTTTTATTTTACAAATGAGCCCTTAGCCATCTTAAAGGGGTTATCCAGGACTTTTACACTGATTGCCTATCCTAAAGAGTGCTTTACATGCTGCAACATCGCTAGCGATAGCTAGCGATGTCCTGTGCGATAGCAATCGCCCCCATCGTTTGTGCGACACTTGGTGATCGCTGCCGTAGCGAACATTATCGCTACGGCAGCGTCACACGCACACACCTTTTCAGCGACGTCGCTGTGACCGCCGAACAATCCCTCCTTCAAGGTGGAGGTGCTGTTACGGGCAGGGCTGTATTTTGCCTTCATGCTGCCCTAGGCACTTTAAGTGGTCGCGCCCCTTATTGACAACGTAAAACTGAGTTTTCGCACACGACATCTGTTTAAGGCAGATCTACTCTGTAAAACACTTTAAAAAGTATCAATGAGAAATGAAGGGCACTAAGCCCCCCAATGTGGATCACCACAGGCACATCAAAACATAGCATGAGTATAAAATATTCCCACCATCCCCACTTATATACTGTGACTGTCACACTGCCCCTAATATACTACACACTGCCCTCCCTTATAAATTATATCCACCACTCCTTCCTCGATTATGAAATATGATCTGCACATTGTCCTCACACAGGGCCGGATTATAGGCGGGGCAGGCGGGGCTTCAGCCCCGGGGCCCCCACCAAAAGAGCTTCCAAGGGGGCCCCCACCGCCAGGGCCATACTAGCCACACGTCAGCAATTTTTTTTTTTTTCTTTTCTCTTCACACCCGCTCCCCCTCCGTAAAGACAGTCTAAATCAGCTGTGTTTTCGGGGGGGGAAGCACCTACATTTATTTGTATCTGCGTCTCTAAGACGCAAAAACAAACTGTGGACACAGGACGCTGATTGACCCCGGAAGTACCAGTGCCTGTACTTGCCTGTACATCCGGGGTCAGAGGTGTGCCTGCTGCTCCCTGCTCTG
>NC_134357.1:102624085-102761585 GCF_048569485.1 Anomaloglossus baeobatrachus | reverse complement strand
AGCCGAGTGTCATCTGGTACGAACATGAGCCGAGTGTCATCTGGTACGAACGTGAGCCGAGTGTCATCTGGTGCGAACGTGAGCCGAGTGTCATCTGCTGCGAGCGTGAGCCGAGTGTCATCTGCTGCGAGCATGAGCCGAGTGTCATCTGGTACGAACGTGAGCCGAGTGTCATCTGGTACGAACGTGAGCCGAGTGTCTTCTGCTGCGAGACTGAGCCAAGTGTCATCTGGTGCGAACGTGAGCCGAGTGTCATCTGGTGCGAACGTGAGCCGAGTGTCATCTGGTGCGAACGTGAGCCGAGTGTCATCTGCTGCGAGCGTGAGCCGAGTGTCATCTGCTGCGAGCATGAGCCGAGTGTAATCTGGTACGAACGTGAGCCGAGTGTCATCTGGTGCGAACGTGAGCCGAGTGTCATCTGCTGCGAGCGTGAGCCGAGTGTCATCTGGTACGAACATGAGCCGAGTGTCATCTGGTACGAACGTGAGCCGAGTGTCATCTGGTGCGAACGTGAGCCGAGTGTCATCTGCTGCGAGCGTGAGCCGAGTGTCATCTGCTGCGAGCATGAGCCGAGTGTCATCTGGTACGAACGTGAGCCGAGTGTCATCTGGTACGAACGTGAGCCGAGTGTCTTCTGCTGCGAGACTGAGCCAAGTGTCATCTGGTGCGAACGTGAGCCGAGTGTCATCTGGTGCGAACGTGAGCCGAGTGTCATCTGGTACGAACGTGAGCCGAGTGTCATCTGGTGCGAACGTGAGCCGAGTGTCATCTGCTGCGAGTGTGAGCCGAGTGTCATCTGCTGCGAGTGTGAGCCGAGTGTCATCTGCTGCGAGTGTGAGCCGAGTGTCATCTGGTGCGAACGTGAGCCGAGTGTCATCTGCTGCGAGTGTGAGCCGAGTGTCATCTGGTGCAAACGTGAGCAGAGTGTCATCTGGTACGAACGTGAGCCGAGTGTCATCTGGTGCGAACGTGAGCCGAGTGTCATCTGGTGCGAACGTGAGCCGAGTGTCATCTGCTGCGAGCGTGAACCGAGTGTCATCTGCTGCGAACGTGAGCCGAGTGTCATCTGCTGCGAGTGTGAGCCGAGTGTCATCTGCTGCGAGTGTGAGCCGAGTGTCATCTGCTGCGAGCGTGAACCGAGTGTCATCTGCTGCGAAGGTGAGCCGAGTATCTTCTGCTGCGAGCGTGAGCAGAGTGTCTTCTGCTGCGAGCGTGAGCCGAGTGTCTTCTGCTATGAGCGTGAGCCAAGTGTCATCTGCTGATAGCGTGTGCCGAGTGTCATCTTCTGCGAGCGTGAGCCGAGTGTCACTCACAGTCATCTGATACTCTCACATGCGAGAACCAGAGCACAGGTGTGGAGAAGATAGCGATTCTCCCCATCTTTTCTATTATCTGTCTTGGCGTATGTCAGACTGCATTTCGATGAGATCAGTGCGGTCTGATGTTTCACACGCACCATAGACTTGTATGGGCATGCGTGTTCCGAGACACACCACCAATCTTAGTATGCTGCATTTTTTACAGCTGAGGAAAAACTCGCAGATCTGCAACACTGACGAAGGGCTCATTGCGCTCGTTGTGTACTTGCATGCATTTACGCTGCGTATAGCACTGCAGCGTAAATGCATGCGTCCTGCGTCCCCAGCACAATCTATGAAGATTGTGCATGAGACGTGCGCACGTTGCTTTTATGAACACAGCGATTTGGGTGCTAAAATTTTGACCCAAATCCGTGCGTTCATAAAAGCAACATGTCAATTATTTCTGTGTTCTGGATGCAGCTCTCGCTCTGTCTATGGTGGGGGCAACATCCCAAGCGCATGAAATCGGCGTTTTTTAACAAAAAAACTGCATTCATTATGCAGTTTTTTTGCAGCGATTTGACGTGCACATGTGCTGTCAAATCGCTGCAGAATATTCAGCAGTTACGTGCGCATGAGTCCTAACATTGGTCCAAGTGCAAAGCGAGATTTTCTATGATTATAGTTTATATGCTCGTGTGACCCCAGCCTTATGCCGGCGTCACACGCTACAATATATCGGGCGATATGTCGTCGGGGTCACGTCGTTAGTGACGCACATCGTTAGACATATCGTAGCGTGTGACGGCTACAAGCGAATGTGAACGAGTAAAAATACTCACCTTATCATTGCTCGTTGACACGTCGTTCATTTTCAAAATGTTGGTCCTTTTTCTGTGCTCTGGTTGTTCATCGTTCCCGAGGCAGCACACATCGCTCCGTGTGACACCCCGGGAACGATGAACACAGCTTACCTGCGTCCCGCCGGCAATGCAGAAGGAAGGAGGTGGGTGGGATGTTTACGTCCCACTCATCTCCACCCCTCCGCTTCTATTGGCCGGCCACTGGGTGACGTCGCTGTGATGCCGAACGTCCCTCCCGCTTAAGGAAGAGGATGTTCGCAGCCCACAGTGAGGTCGTTCAGGAGGTAAGTACGTATGACAGGGGGTTAACGATTTTGTGCGCCACGGGCAACTAACTGCCCGTGACGCACAAACGACGGGGGCGGGTATGATCGTGTGACGCCGGGCTTATTCAGCACAGTGGGCAGGAGATTTCTATAAAACCCATCCACTTTGCCGGAACTGCAAGGCTATGTTCCCACAATGAGCTTTCGGTGAGTTTTTGATGTTGCAAAATTGATGCACGTATTATTTAAATTTTGGTTACTTTTTTTGTTTTTGCTTTTTTTTGCTTTGTTTTGTTTTTATTGCGTTTTCGTTTCTATTTGGTGTTTCATGCTTTAAATAAAGCGGCTTTGTTTTTGATACTTCCTGGTATTTGGCTTTTACTAAATTTATTGATAAACTATTGTGCAGATTACATACGTTTTTGATGCATTTTTATTGTGGAAAGCATTAAAAACTGATGTGTGTTTTTTACCCGTGGACTCATCAAAAGCTCATCGTGGAAACTTAGCCATAGACACAGCCTTAGGACGCATGCACACATTGAGTATTTGGTGAGGTTTTTTTACCACAGTGAAGGGAGAATATGGAGATTTTTTTTTCCACATCTGAGAAAATCGGATCACACTTTGATTAGATTATGATCATACTCTGATCAGACTGGAAACATATCGACCGATTTTCTCGGAGGAGGGAAAATCATTTGTGGGACCCGAGCCTAAGAGGAATGTAAGAAATCTCTTATATTGCAGCACTAAGAAGGTTCGGACTATGGCGCGCAATCATGAGTGTAAGTGCTGAAATTGAGATCCACTCATCAAAACAGAACCATATGAAACGCCTGCACCGGGGTCTAGGGTGACTCGTTAACAGGCCGCGGTTCTGTTTCTGGGGCACTGTGGTGGCGAGGCCCGGTTCCATGACCCCGGCGGTGTCGTTTAAATATGAAGGGGATAATGACAGTTATTCGTGACGCCACCTGTGGTATGTGGCAAGTTGGGTGCTGCCGCTGGGGGATGGGAACCTCTGGGGCAGATTGTGACGCAGCTTAGATGGTACAGATCTCCACAGGCAGAGCTGGGCCCCAGGGCAGATCGGAGTAGTAGTAGGTGATGACGGGGGTGCAGGCTGGTGTCGCGGGCGGGGAGGAGGGTGTCAGCACACCGCGCTCACCCCTTCTGCTCGGGTCCGGCAGCTGCTCCTGGTGGCTCGAGCTGTGGGCCGGATCCCGGGGTTTCTCGAGCGACACTCCTCGCCCGTGAGTGAAAGGGGATGTTTGTTGGGTGTGGGGATTGTTATAGTTCGTGACGCCACCCACGGTTGTGGTGATTGCACCACCGCTGCTCAGTGTGGGGGTCCCGGGGATGGTGATGCGGAGCAGCCAGGTGTTGTGTTGCCCCTCCGTGGGTAGGGGTTGGTGATCCCGGGGCCCGGTGATGAGATGTGAAGTGTAGGGCCTGGAGGGTGCAGGGACGCGGGGGCAGCGCTGTGCCTTGCGGCACTATGGTACTCACTCAGCCTGACACACGGACACAGTTTGTACGGTAAACCAACGGCTGGTAGGACGGTCCCACAGACGGCTGCACCTGCACTCCCGGTAGGTGACGGTGATGTCCCTCTTCCTTGCACCTGTGTTGACTGATGGTAGCGGTGGATTCCCTCCGGTTACCCGCTCCCCGACTGCAATCTGGGCCGGAGGAGCTCTACACTTTGCCTGCAGGCGCTGGCCCTGAGAAACTGGTGCCGTGGCGGTGGCGGTGTCTCTCCAATACGGGTTGGGCTGTTGCCTTCAATCGGGACTTGGTTGTTGGGGGATCTGCGTCCCCGTCACTGACGGATTTGGCAAATCTGGCGACTCCTAGCCTTGCCGGGGTCCGAGAGGCCCCTGCCCTGGTGCTGACTGTCCTTTGGAACACTGCTCCAGACCACCGGGCACACAGCCAACGGGGTCCTTCCAGGAACTTCCAAACGGTCCCCCTCCAGACAGTCACCGCCGTTGCTGACCTTGCTGTTCTGGCCCTCACAAAGCTGGACCCTTCAGGCTGTCTTTCTCTTCTGTTACTTTACTTGCTTTCCTCCTTTACTACTTTTACTTCCACTCTCTTAACTCCTCCACTTGCCCTGCCTGGGCTTCACTTCACTCCTTCCACTTCCTCCTCCCTGACAGAACTGCACTCTTGCCCTGCCTGGGCTAATCTGCCTGGTTACTTCCTGCCTCCAGAGCTGTGAGCTCCTTGGTGGGCGGAGCCAACCGCCTGGCCCACCCCCTGGTGTGCATCATCAACCTCTGGAGGAAGGCAACAAGGATTTGTGGTTAGCTGTGATGTGCCTACCTGGAGTGTGGGGTGTGGTGGTGTTGTGACCTGTGTCCCCTGGCTTGCCCAGGGCGACACATTCCCCCTTAGCAAAATGCAGACCGTCCGCGGGCTGCCGTCCTACACCGGTTTTATTTTTCTGTAAAAAGGGGATAACAGGGTTAAGCAAAACATAAATAACATTTTTAATCATAAACTCTTCCCAAGACGGGAGGCACATTTACTTAAACGTTGCAACGGTATACGGTCACGGTTTCCGCTCTCTCCCACCCAAGCAACCTGGCCCTGATGCTGCCCCTAAAACCCAGGCAGCACCCCTTGACCCACAGTCCAGCACAAGTTACCCGAGCGGGATCTGTCCTTCCCCTCCAGAGGGTGGCCACCGGTTCCTTTGGTGGCTGGGCCCTGGCCTGCTCTGCTCAGGGCCCTCCCTCCAACCTGCCTCTCCGGAGGCGGTATAGCGGAAACGGTAACGGTACCCAACATATTTACAAGCCACTTAACGTTTGTGGTGCCCTGCAAGTTCACGGGCTTGTCCATGGATAGTTCCCATGCAAATAAACTTTAAACGGTCCCCACGGGGACAACGGTGCCGGCTCCTGCCGGTTGCAAATCACACGGTGAATCAGGTGAACTTCGGATCATTTTCACTTATCATTTACAGAACTTTCTAAACTTTTTCAAACAACAACTTCAGTGATGGTCCCAACGGGGACGGTGCAACGGGCATCCGCTGCCCTACTCCGGTCTGTCAAGCGCTGGGGCTGCTGGCAAGGGGTAGAGGTCTGCGCTCGCTCGGGCCTCCGGGCCCCTCCTGAGGTTAACGTCCAGCGCAAACCACCCTCGCTCCCCAAAGTGCCGGGTATAGCGCACAATATCCCCCGGCATCAGGTTACGGCCGGGATGTTCCTCGGACAGGTGAGCATGCACATCCTGCCGGGCTACAAACACCTCGGCCTCCAGGCCTGGCTCGTAGATGAACCCGTAGCCCCGGCGGACATCAAACCGCCTCACCTGTCCCTCGTGCAGCGATCCCCGGTCACGGAATGTCGCTTGCCGGAGATTCTCCTTCTCCCGGATCGCTCTGGCCACCAGCTTGGCCTTCTTCCTTTCCCTTTCGGCGATCTCCAGGCCCAGCAGTACCGGCTTCCTATCCCAGTACGGCGCTGCTGCCAGCGCCGGCGCACGGGTTGAGCCCCGCGGGACATCCAGCACGTTACCCACTGTCAGGAAGGTGGGCAGCGTATCCCGCGGTGTCATGGCCTTGGGCGCTGCCTTGCAGCAGCAACCCGGCGCTACCTCAGCCGAGGTGTGGGGGATGGGCATAGGGGCTTTCCGCTGCCGGGCCTTCGGCTCGGAACGGGTCTTCGGCTCCGGCTCGGGAAGTTTCTCAGGGGATGCCTCCGGTTCGGTCTTCGGAGTCTTCCACGGCAACACCGCTGACTGGCTGCGGGCTCCGGCTACAGGTTGGCCCGCTTGGGCGGGGACGCTGGGTACTGCTACCGGTTGCGGTGGTAGCAGGCCTAGTGGCGGGGTCACGGCCTCCGGGACGGGTGGCGAGGGAGGCAGCGAAGGGAGAGGGCTTGGACCGGGCCCCACAGCCGCGAGGACCGGCCCCTCAAGGGCATCGGGACGTGGGTCACTCACCCTCCCTTTCTCCGCTTCCTCCTCGCGTCTCCGCACGGTGGCTACAACGTCCGCCATGTCGGCCTCCCACTCCTCCATGAGGAGCTGCATCTTCACCTGCAGCCGTTGGTAGAGCTGCGCGGTCCGGATCTCCACCCACGCCGCGGTTCCAGGCGCGGGGGGTACGGTGTCGCGGGACGGCATCCACATGACGGCTGGTTCGTTTGCTTCCAGGAACGGGATGTTTGCAGAGTCCTGGCGTCCCTGCTTTTATAGCCGCAGCTACATGCGGCCGGCCGCCATCGCGTCCCCCTTAGCTCTTTCCGGCCCCTCCTCTCTCGGGGCGGGGTTTTGGCCTTCGCGCCTCTACTGCTCGAGAAGACGCTCGAGCGGGAACTTTTCGCGCCAAAGATGGCGGCTTCTGAAATTTTTCTGCCGGATGCCTCCGGCGGTAACAAGGCACACCTCTACCTGACGGCAGAGCGGTAAGATCCTGTTCGTGACGCCAAGTTGTCGCGGGCGGGGAGGAGGGTGTCAGCACACCGCGCTCACCCCTTCTGCTCGGGTCCGGCAGCTGCTCCTGGTGGCTCGAGCTGTGGGCCGGATCCCGGGGTTTCTCGAGCGACACTCCTCGCCCGTGAGTGAAAGGGGATGTTTGTTGGGTGTGGGGATTGTTATAGTTCGTGACGCCACCCACGGTTGTGGTGATTGCACCACCGCTGCTCAGTGTGGGGGTCCCGGGGATGGTGATGCGGAGCAGCCAGGTGTTGTGTTGCCCCTCCGTGGGTAGGGGTTGGTGATCCCGGGGCCCGGTGATGAGATGTGAAGTGTAGGGCCTGGAGGGTGCAGGGACGCGGGGGCAGCGCTGTGCCTTGCGGCACTATGGTACTCACTCAGCCTGACACACGGACACAGTTTGTACGGTAAACCAACGGCTGGTAGGACGGTCCCACAGACGGCTGCACCTGCACTCCCGGTAGGTGACGGTGATGTCCCTCTTCCTTTCACCTGTGTTGACTGATGGTAGCGGTGGATTCCCTCCGGTTACCCGCTCCCCGACTGCAATCTGGGCCGGAGGAGCTCTACACTTTGCCCGCAGGCGCTGGCCCTGAGAAACTGGTGCCGTGGCGGTGGCGGTGTCTCTCCAATACGGGTTGGGCTGTTGCCTTCAATCGGGACTTGGTTGTTGGGGGATCTGCGTCCCCGTCACTGACGGATTTGGCAAATCTGGCGACTCCTAGCCTTGCCGGGGTCCGAGAGGCCCCTGCCCTGGTGCTGACTGTCCTTTGGAACACTGCTCCAGACCACCGGGCACACAGCCAACGGGGTCCTTCCAGGAACTTCCAAACGGTCCCCCTCCAGACAGTCACCGCCGTTGCTGACCTTGCTGTTCTGGCCCTCACAAAGCTGGACCCTTCAGGCTGTCTTTCTCTTCTGTTACTTTACTTGCTTTCCTCCTTTACTACTTTTACTTCCACTCTCTTAACTCCTCCACTTGCCCTGCCTGGGCTTCACTTCACTCCTTCCACTTCCTCCTCCCTGACAGAACTGCACTCTTGCCCTGCCTGGGCTAATCTGCCTGGTTACTTCCTGCCTCCAGAGCTGTGAGCTCCTTGGTGGGTGGAGCCAACCGCCTGGCCCACCCCCTGGTGTGCATCATCAACCTCTGGAGGAAGGCAACAAGGATTTGTGGTTAGCTGTGATGTGCCTACCTGGAGTGTGGGGTGTGGTGGTGTTGTGACCTGTGTCCCCTGGCTTGCCCAGGGCGACACACTGGAGGCGCAGGCGAATAACGGAGCGACACAGAGATGCAGTCTCAAGGCTTTTACTCACTGTAGCAGGTTCCAAGGTAACAAGACTAGTCAGTGACCGCCTTTGGAATGCTAGGTTCCACTGTGATGGGCTCCAGCTGATCCCAGGTGGTTCAGAGGTCAAGTCCGGTGCACCTTTCTTCTGTACCTTCCTTGGTTGTCTTCCTGCGCTGACTTCTCTCCCATCTGTCCCGCGCCTACGCACACAGTGCCCTCAGCCGGTGTCCGCGGGCCCTGTTGGGTGGCTTCAAGCTCTATCCCTTGGCCCTATGTGGTCACCTTCCAGCGGATTCGTGTGCGGGTTTTGCTTTGGTACTAGATGTGTCCTTAGCCTCTGGTTTTACTAGCGGAGCACGTTGGTTCTTCTCCTCTAGTCTAGGGTTCAGTCCCTGTTCTGGGGCCAAGTCCCTCCACTCCAATATGTTGTATGTGGAACGAGACCATGGGTGTATGGCGCACTTCCCGTGGTCCCTAGGGCCCCTTCTGTTTTGTGCCCAGGCCGAGCTGCACCAGCTCCAGGCCACAGGTCTTCACTCCTCCACTGCTCCTTCTCAACTCCCCGATACTGCAGTGTACCCTCACTAACTAGACTCCACTCCAGACTCTGTCGGATTAGGGGAAGAGAGGAACCATCACCAGTGGTGGCTATACATAGCATTAATGGCACCAAGCCCTAACCCTGACCCGGTGGAGAGCTGCTAATTTAGGCGTTATGTGTTTTGTGTGCTCACCGGTGGATGACCTCTTCCGTACCCAGGATGGAGCACCACACCTCTGGCTGAGGTGCAGTACCTCTGTGGTGACTGAAGCCTCAGGTGCGCCACACTTTTACTAGAGTTGTGCCTAATTACACAACATCAATAGATGAGTGCCTAGTGTATAACTTTTCATATAGAGCTCTACTGTTCACCCTCAGTAGAACTGTTATATTTTTCTAAAATGCAGTAACTATTCAGAGTACGGCATACCAGGCTGGCTCTGAATTATGCTGCCTGTGGCTTGGGCAACATAAATCTAATCACAGGTTCCCTTTAAACACCAGAACCTTTTGTTCCCCAAAAGGTAAGCCACCACCAGAGGTTTCTAGCTACATCTTACGGTTTCCTTACAAGAGAAGACCTGCGTCATTAAATGACCACCGATTGGCCTCCTCTTTGCCGCTTGGCAGTCATTTAAAGCACCACTCCAGCGTTTGTTTTTATATTACTGCTGGAGTGGTGCTTTAAATCTAAATCCTCTGCTCCTAGTGTAATATTCATCTTTCAGTGTTTTTAACTTTTATCGCTGTCGATACTGTTGGTCTCCAGCAGTTTGTGACTTGCGGTTCCTCCAGTGCTCCATGGAGCGTGCTAGAGGTCACAAATAAATACAAGTCTATGACAGCCTCATTCTGGCCTTGCTCTTGCTCTCATAGAGTTGGATTGAGAGCTTTTGACATAATTTTTAACTTCCGGTCATTTAGAAGTTACGAT
Source organism: Anomaloglossus baeobatrachus (assembly GCF_048569485.1). Taxonomy (NCBI): domain Eukaryota; kingdom Metazoa; phylum Chordata; class Amphibia; order Anura; family Aromobatidae; genus Anomaloglossus; species Anomaloglossus baeobatrachus. Next base: position 102,751,933 of record NC_134357.1, on the reverse strand, counting down.
CACAAGATGGTATAACACCGGGGGCATGGGACTAGATTTGAAGCACAACTCCAGCCATGAAACCTCACACCCCTCCCCATATACACTGAAGTGGTGGTTAAAAAGCCTGTTTAGACCACATTAATCAGTAAAGTTCTGTAGACATAGGCTGTTATTGTTCTTGGCAGCAAATCCTTTTTATACTGGACGATGTGCTGCTAAGAACAATGATCATACAAGCTTCAAGATCATTTCACCCCATAAAGAAGCATTTTCCTGATAATCATGGTTGCCCAATAACCATATAGTGTATGTACAACTTTACTCTACATTCTCCATACAGAACACATGGATGATCAGTGGAAGATTCATGTGTATGCGAGATCGGAAGGGATAGTTGTAAGGCAAACAAGCTTTAAGAAAATGAAATTAAGGCTCCTTTCACACTGCATTCTGCAATGTGCATCTGAGATCTCCATTGAGAGGGTTTCCCGATAGGAGCGTTGGACATAGGATTTCACCGAGTGACATCCATCACACACAGACTGCTATTTTATCAAAAAAATACATACTCAACCAGTATATTTTTTTATAGACTGAAAAGAGCACATTTGACACAAGTAGTATATACTGGTGAATGCCTGTCAATCTATGCACATTTTAGTCAATGTAATGCAAATTTAAAGTTTTTATATATTGTGCCCCATGTGTATATTCAATTAAAGCCCAACTAATATTATCCATTGATAAATAAATAAATATATATACAGTGTGTGTGTATATATATATATATATATATATATATATATATATATATATATATATATATATATATATATACAGTATACATGGTTACTTGCTACAACATTTCGGATCCTGTGAAAATCTGAAAGTATCAATGTGGGGAATTGTTCCAATTCCCTACTGTACTGGGGAAGGTATACCAAATGTTACCCCTCATTTCGGTTAGGGAATTGTATTAGGTTGCTCTGAGTTGCACTTATATTTCCGCTTCTATGTGTGAGCTCAGCTGTCATTCCTTTTCGTAAGTTTCTCATTTGTTTTAGAGGACAGCACAAAATACAGCACTAAAGAAAAATAGAACTCTGCATCGCCACCTATGGGACAAATGTATTAATGCTGGGGGATACTGAAAAGGTTATTTTTTTTTATACAGAGGTTTACTCAGACACAGCTCTTTGTTGTAAAAATGTCACGATTTTTGCAGATTGTCTGCCATATGATACATGTTTTTTTTTTATGATACATGGATGTTTTCTTAATTAGTTGTAATAATTATGTATTTGAGATATTATCTGATTTCCCATAGAGTAATGTTAATATTTAGAAAAGATTTGACCTGGCTGAGCCTGATTTTTCTTAGAAGGCACCAGTTGATATCCTATAATACCAGCCTATAAGACCACATGCACATGTTGAGTAAAGGGTACTTTACACACTGCGACATCGCTAGCGATCTCGTTAGCAATGTGAAATTCTAGATCGCAAGTGCGATCTTTTGAAAGCGCACATGCGTAAAATGACCTATGTGCGCTCTCAAATGATCGCACTTGCGATCTAGAATTTTATATCGCTAATGAGATCGTTAGCAATGTCGCAGTGTGTAAAGTACCCTTTAGGGGTACTTTGCACGCTGCGACATCGCTACTATGATATCATCGGGGTCAAATCGAAAGTGACGTACAACTGGTGTCGGTAACAACGTCACAACGTGTAAAGCCTAGGAAAGAAGAGGAACGAGCGCGAAACAGTCAAAAATCGGTGATTGTGGCACGTCGTTCATTTTCATAATGTCGGTGTGTCCGCAGGTATGATGTTGTTTGTCGTTCCTGCAGCTCCACACATCGCTGTGTGTGAAGCCGCAGGAGCGACAAACATCTCCCTACCTATGCCCGCCGTCCACTGGCAATGCGGAAGGGAGAAGGTGGGTGGGATGTTTACATCCCGCTCATCTCCGCCTCTCCTATTCTATTGGCCGGCTGATCAGTGAAGTCGCGGTGACGTCGCTGTGACGCCGAACGCACCGCTACCTTGAAGGAGGGATTCTTCGGCAGTCACAGCGACGTCGCCCGACCAGGTAAGTGCGTGTGAAGCTGCTGTAGCGATAATGTTCGTTATGGCAGCTATCACAAGATATCGCATGTGCGACGGGGGCAGGTACTATCACGCTCAGCATCGCTATCATCAGCTAGTGATGCCCAGCGCGATAGTACCCGCCCCCGTCGCACATGCGATATGTGTTGATTCCTGCCGTAGTGAACATTATCACTACGGCAGCATCACATGCACATACCTGCTCGGCGACGTCGCTGTGACTGCCGAACAATCCCTCCTTCAAGGGGGATGTGCGTTCAGCGTGACAGCGACGTCACCGCGACGTCACTAATCGGCCGGCCAATAGAAGCGGAGGGGCGGAGATGAGCGGGACATAACATCCCGCCCACCTTTTCCCTTCCCCATTGCCGTCGGGACCCAGGTAAGGAGATGTTTGTCGCTCCTGCGGGTTTACACACAGCGATGTGTGCTGCCGCAGGAACGACAAACATCGTACCTGCGGACGCACCGACATTATTGAAATGAGCGAGGTTACACAGATCAGCGAGTGTGTACGCTTCTGTGCTCGTTCATTGTTCCATCTAGGATTTACACATTGCGATGTCACTACCGGCGCCGGATGTGCGTCACTAACGACGTGACCCCGACGATATAGTGGTAGCGATGTCGCAACGTGTAAAGTACCCCTTACTGTGTCTAAAGCAAGACTATGGGGAGAATGCACACAGAAGACTCAGCAAGAGAAATTGACATGCTGTGGCTCGCAAACTTGCACCACAGGAGAGTTTACGAAGTGTGAAAAAAAATGCACAGTGGGTATGGGATTTCTATTAATTGTATCCACTGTACAACTCAGTGTTTTGGACACAGCAAAAATATCCTGTTTCCAGAATGCTAGAAATCCTGAGCAAGCAGCCTGATGGTGTTAGAAATGAGCACCCAGTAATCTAAGTGATACATGGTTGGATTTAGGCCATGTGCGCACTAGAAAGTGACTTTTTCTCAAGGATAATCCGTTCCCTCTTAAAGAATCCCGCACCTGCGATAAAAAACAGCACCAAAACCGCAACGAAACCCGCATGCAGTTTTGCCGCGGGTTGGTGCGGATTTGCGGTGGATTTGCAACGGATTTGCCACGGTTTTTCAAATCAAATCCGCGGTAAATCCGCAGTGTGCGCACATAGCCTAAGGTCTCTTTGCTTACATCATGCTGCTATGAGATGAGGGAGCATGACACATTCCGTTTTAGGCTATGTGCGCACGCTGCGGATTTACCACGTTTTTTACCGGGGATTAGCTGCAGAAAATGTGTCTAACATTTCTGCAATCATTCCCCAGCAAAACCTATGGGTATAAAAAAAATGCTGTGCGCACACTGCGTTTTATTATACCTGGGGATTTACATGCGGAGTTTCCGCTGCAGAATTAATGTGCATGTCACTTCTTTTCTGCAGGTACCTGCAGTTTTTGCCATAGATAATGGTAAAAAAACGCAGGGACCAACCCGCGGAAAACCTGCGGCAAAAATGCGGCAAAACCGCAAGTGCGGTATTCTGCCAGAGGGTGCGGATTTTTCTTATGAAAAGTCCATTTTCTAGTGCGCACATAGCCTAAAGGTGGCTTTACACGCTACGAGATTGCTAAAGCAATCTCGTTGGGGTCATGGAATTTGTGACGCACATCCGGCCACTTTAGCGATGTCGTTGTGTGTGACACCTATGAGCGATCTTGAATCGTCGCAAAAACATTCAAAATCGCTCATCGGTGACATGCCCCCCTATTCCCAATTATCGTTGCTGCTGCAGTAACGATATTGTTTGTCGTTCCTGCGGCAGCACACATCGCTATGTGTGACACCGCAGGAACGAGGAACATCTCCTTACCTGCGTCCCTGGGAAAAGGAGGAAGGAAGGAGGTGGGCGGGATGTTCCGGCCGCTCATCTCCTCCCCTCCTTTTCTATTGGGTGGCGGTTCAGTGATGCTGCTGTGACTTCGCGTGTGACGGTGCCGTAGCGATAATGTTCGCTACGGCAGCGATCACCACATATCGTGCCACCGACGGGGGCGGGTGCTCTCGTACGCGACATCGCTAGCTGATGCTAGCGATGTCGCATCGTGTAAAGCGGGCCGGCCTTTAGGCTTTCTTTTAATGTGCACTAACATGTGACTTAATATGCAAAATCCATTGAAATAATCTACTGCTCTTAATAACTACTGGCTATAGTCCTATATTACCAACTATAGTCCTGTTTAACAGAGTCACAAATACTTCATATTGTCAGGTAAGGCCCATTTACACTGGTCGATTTCTGTCCATAAATGAGTGACTATATTATTATTATTTATTATTATAGTGCCATTTATTCCATGGCGCTTTACAAGTGAAAGAGGGTATACGTACAACAATCATTAACAGTACATAACAGACTGGTATAGGAGGAGAGAGGACCCTGCCCGCGAGGGCTCATAGTCTACAGGGAATGGGTGATGGTACAACAGGTAAGGACAGAGCTGGTTGCACAGTGGAGTACTGGACTGAGGGTTATTGTAGGTTGTAGGCTTGTTGGAAGAGATGGGTCTTGAGGTTCCTCTTGAAGCTTTCCACGGTAGGGGAGAGTCTGATATGCTGAGGTAGAGCGTTCCAGAGTATGGGGGAGGCACGGGAGAACTCTTGTATGTGATTGTGGGAAGAGGAGATAAGAGAGGAGTAGAGAAGGAGATCTTGTGAGGATCTGAGGTTGTGTGCGGGTAGGTACCGGGACACTAGGTCACAGATGTAAGGAGGAGACAGGTTGTGGATGGCTTTGTATGTCATGGTTAATGTTTTGAACTGTAGTCGTTGGGCGATGGGAAGCCAGTGAAGGGATTGGCAGAGTGGCGAGGCTGGGGAATAGCGAGGGGAGAGGTGGATTAAGCGGGCCGCAGAGTTTAGGATAGATTGGAGGGGTGCAAGAGTGTTGAAATGGAGGCCAGAGAGCATGAAGTTGCAGTAGTCGAGGCGGGAGATTATGAGGGCATGCACTAATGTTTTTGTTGATTCTTGGTTAAGGAAAGCACGGATCCAGGAGATATTTTTGAGTTGTAGTCTGCATGAGGTGAAGAGGGCTTGGATGTGTGGCTTGAAGGATAGAGCAGAGTCGAGGGTTACTCCAAGGCAACGAGCTTGTGAGACTGGGGAGAGTGAGCAACCATCAAGTTTGATGGAAAGGCTTCTTGGAGAGGATGAGTGAGGAGGAGGAAAGACAATGAATTCTGTTTTATCCATGTTAAGCTTTAGGAATCGCGCAGAGAAGAAGGATGAAATAGCAGACAGACATTGTGGAATTTTGGTTAGTAGAGAGGTAATGTCTGGTCCAGAGAGGTAGATCTGCGTATCATCAGCGAAGAGATGATACTGAAAGCCGTGGGACTCTATGAGCTGTCCCAGGCCAAAGGTGGAGATGGAGAACAACAGGGGTCCAAGAACTGAGCCTTGGGGGACACCGACAGATAGGGGGCGAGATGAGGAAGTGGAGGAATGCTGATAGTTCGGTCGGTTAGGTATGAGGAGATCCAAGATAGGGCCAAGCCTGTGATGCCCAAAGATGAGAGAATCTGTAGTAGGAGGGAATGGTCTACTGTGTCGAAGGCAGAGGACAGGTCCAGGAGGAGGAGGACAGAGTAGTGTCGCTTGGCTTTGGCGGTTAGTAGATCATTGGTGACTTTGGTTAGGGCAGTTTCAGAAGAGTGATGAGGTCGGAAGCCAGATTGTAGCCGGTCAAAGAGGGAGCAGGAGGAGAGGTATGAGGACAATTCAAGATGGACATGCTGTTCCAGTAGTTTTGAGGCATAGGGGAGAAGGGATATGGGGCGATAGTTTGACACAGAGGATGGGTCAGGGAAGGGCTTTTTGAGGATGGGTGTAATGGAGGCATGTTTAAAGCATGAGGGGAATACACCACTTGTTAGTGATAGGTTGAAGAGATGGGTTAGGGCTGGGATGAGGACTGCGATCATGTTGGGGATGAGGTGCGATGGGAGCGGGTCAAGTGCACAGGTGGTTAGATGTGATCTTGAGAGTAGAGTGGAAAGATTGTTTTCTGTCATGGTGGAGAAGCTGGATTTGGAGGACCAGGGCTGAGTAGCAATGATAAGGGGCCGTGGTGATTGTGGGCCAAAGCTTGCTCTGATGTTGTCAATCTTCTGCTTGAAGAAAGAGGCAAAGTCTTCAGCTGAGATGAGAGGAGAGGGAGGTGGTGCTGGAGTACGGAGGAGAGAATTATAATAGTTGCTTAGGCCATGTGCGCACGTTGCGTTCTATTCCGCAGCATGTAAGTCACTGCTTGTGCGTCTCAGAACACAGCCGAAAAAGCTGCGTTCTGAGACGCATTCGGCAGAATGCAACGTGCGCACATTCCTGGAGAAGTCATGCATTCTGGATGCTTGCTCTGCCATAGACAAAGTGGGAAAAGCATCCAGAACGCACATTTTTGACAGTGCGGTCCCACCCTTCTCTGCAGCATCCCCATAGACTTGCAGCAGAGCCGAGTGGGACCGCACTGTCAAAAAACGAATGGCTGGCTGCGAGACAGAGCCGCGTGATCAGAATGCACTCGGATGAACTTCACCCGACTTCATTGTGATAGCGAGGCTCTGTGCGTGTGCCGCGGCTTGATTTGCGGTCACACGTCAAGGACTCACCTGTGATCACAAATCCCCTGAGTGACTGCAGTGAGCCGCGCGATCAGCTGTGCTTTCACTCAGGTTACTCGCGGCCACAGCAGCAGTCCTCCACCTGAGAGCTGTGGCCGCGAGTAACCTTAGTGACAGCACAGCTGATCGCGCGACTCACTTCAGTTGCTGCATGGAGCGGTGGTGTTCTACTGCCACTCCTGTCAGCTTCCGATGTAGCAGAGCTGAAAGCATCGTGGGACCTTGCGTGGATTACGTCGGACCTGGAGGTGTTTTTGAGGGATTAATAAAGTGGTGAAGGAGGGTGATTTTTTGTCTTTGATTACAAATAAAGGATTTTTTCGATGTGTGTGTTTATTTTCTTTAACTTACAGGTTAATCATGGAAGGTATCTCGGGTAGACGCCTGCCATGATTAACCTAGGACTTAGTGGCATTTATGGGCTGCTGCCATTAACTCCTTATTACCTCGTTTGCCACCGCACCAGGGCAATTCGGGATGAGCCGGGTAAAGTCCCAGGACTGTCGCATCTAATGGATGTGGCAATTCCGGGCGGCTGCTGGCTGATACTGTTAGGCTGGGGGGCTCTCCATAACATGGAGCTCCCCATCCTGAGAATACCATCCTTCAGCCGTGTGGCTTTACCCTGGCTGGTATCCAAATTGGGGGTACCTCACATTGTTTTTTTTTTAATTATTTTTTTTTTTTTTTACTGCTCGATATAGACACGCCCACCGGCGGCTGTGATTGGTTGCAGTGAGACAGCTGTCACTCAGCGTGGGGGCGTGTCTGAGTGCAACCAATCATAGGAGCCGGTAGGCGGTGGAAGCAGGGAATACAAGATGGATTATTGAGCTGCCGGCATTTTCAAAAGAAAAGCCGCCACAGTGTGAACGCCGTGCTGCGCCGCGCCGGTGATCGTGGATCGGTGAGTATGAGAGAGGGGGTGGGAGGGAGAGACCGACATGGACAGAGAGAGAGAGAAAGAGACAGAGACAGAGAGAGAGATCGAAAGACCTGCCTTTGTTATGTAAAAAAGACATGCGGATCGCAACAATAATGCAGTGCAAACGCATTGCTTAACATTTTGGCAGTGTTTTTCTACAGCTCATTGATTTCAATGGGTGTAGAACGCAGCCAAAACGGACAAAAGAATTGACATGCTGCTTTTCTAAACGCAGAGATTTTGTCAAATTTTTGACAATCAAAACGCTGCGTTTCAAAATGCATTGTGCGCACGGGTTTTGCATGATTCTCATAGACTTTGCTGGGGAAGCAGAACCCATGCATTTTGTCAATGACACAGTGCAGTTGTAAGCGCAGCCAAAACGCAGAAAAAAACGCAACGTGCGCACATGGCCTTAGAGCTTATCCGGGGCTGAGACAACTGCATGTGGACAGAACAATTGGTAAAGGGGTTGTCTGGGCATATATCTGCAGAATAGGTTATCACATGCAGTATCCGGCAGCGCTCACCCACTGCTCGGGTCCGGCTGCTGCTCGCTCGGTCGGTGGCTCGAGCGGTGGGCCGGATCCCGGGGACTCGAGCGGCACTCCTCGCCCATGAGTGAAAGGGGTGGTTTGGTTTAGGGATATTGTCTGTGACGCCACCCACGATTTGTGGTGAGGTTGGGACACCACCGCTGCTCTGTACGGGGATCCCGGGAGCGTTGACAGGGAGCAGCTGAGATGTTTTCTCCCCTCCGTGGGTAGGGGGGGTTTGGTGGTCCCGGGGCCCGGTGGTGGAGGTCGGAAGGTGGGTTGCGGGGCCTGGCCGGGTGCAGGGTCGCGGGGCAGCGCAGTGGTACTTACTCAGCCAGTAACGCACACGGAGTCCCTGGTAAAACAAACGGCTGGATGGACGAGTCCCACAGACGGCTGCGGCGGTCACTCCCGGTAGGTTGGCGGTAACTGTCTCTCCCTGCACCGGTGTTCTGTTCTCGGCCCCAATGGCTTCCCACTGATAGCCAACATACCGCTGGGGAGCGGGCTAAGGGAGCCCTTCCTTTGCCCGCAGGCTCTGGCCCTGGGAGCTCTAGCTCTGGCGGTAGCTTTATCTCCCTCACGGTTTGGACGGTTGCCTTCAGTCGGGTCTTTACTGCTGGGAAACCCCGAAGGTTCCCGTCGCTGACGGATTTGACCGATTTAACGGCGACTCCTAGCCTGGTCAGGGTCCGTAGGCCCTGCCGGATGGTGCTGGCTTCTCTTTGCTCCCCGGTTCGGTACCAGCGGGCCACCGCCCGTCCCCGGTCCTTACGGTTGTGCGTCAATCGGCCTCTCCTGCAGACGGTCACCACCATCTGCCAACCTTGCTGTCAGGTGCCCGGGCCACGTATCCGGACACGGCCAGTCAGTTCCTCTACTCCTACTTCCCTGACTCTCACTCTAAACTCCAAACTGTTCTGCCTTCCTTTTCCCACCTCCAGGACTGTGAACTCCTCGGTGGGTGGAGCCAACCGCCTGGCTCCACCCCATCTGGTGTGGACATCAGCCCCTGGAGGGAGGCAACAAGGATTTGTGTTTGACCTTGATGTTCCTAACCGGGGTGTGGGGTGTGTTGTTGCAGTACCTGTGACGTCCTGGCTTGTCCAGGGTGCCATATTCCCCCTTGGTTAAACGCAGACCGTCCACGGGCTGCTCGTCCATCACCGGTTTTATTTTCTCAACTAGGAAAAATAGAAAACGGTAAAACATATAAAACACAGGCATTTCTATAAAACTTCCCTTAACGGGAGGCACTTTCTTTTAACATTACTAAACATTTTTATTAAACGGTACGGCTTCCGCTCTCCCCCCGCCCAAACAACCTGGCCCTGATGCTGCCCCTAAGAAGTGGGCAGCACCCCTTGCCCCAGTCCATCACCAGGCTGCCCGAGCGGGTACGGTCTCTTTGAGGGGACCCACGTCCATGGGGAACCCCTGACCCCCGGAGGATCGCCACCAGTCCAGGTGGTGGCCGGGCCCCAGCCTACTCCACTGCGGGCCCTTCCTCCAATCTGCCTCTCCGGAGGCGGTCACGGTATTAAGCCAACAATTTTATTTACACTCCACAAGTTTGTGGTTGCCCTGCGAGTTCTCGGGCTTGTCCGTAAGCAGTTCTTTACGCACGGTGGGGGTTAACGGTATAACAGGGACAACTCCAGTCCCAACAAGGACGGTTCTTCTCAGACGGTAAGGTCCCATCGGGGACTTGCTGTAGGGTCCCAGCGGGGACTATCAGTTGGGTCCCAGGGGCTATTCACTACACCTGACTCCGGGACAACTTCCTCCTGCAGCTTTCCCACGGTCCACCACCGGACAGCACGAGCCCCCAATGCCACCCTCACACAGGGGTGACACTGTCCCACAGGACTCCACTTCAAACTGCCGGCAGTGCGGGTACGGCTGCTCCTCCAACCGGACTCTTGGAATCGTGAGGGCCAACGGAAACATCACAGGGTCCCTACGGGGACCGAACAGCAAGGTAGCCGGGAACCGCTACCACATCCTTTTTCTTCAAGCAGCAGTCTTAGGGCACAGCTGCCGTAGCTGCCGCTCCAGGTCAGTCGGTGTGGGGGACGGGCCCAGCCGGAGTCCCTCCGTGCCGGCTACGACCGGCACCTTCAGTAGTGAGGGGCTCCGCTGTGACATGGCCTGCTCTGCCGCTTGGCAGCTACATCCCCACGGTGCCTCAGCCAAAGCTGGGTGTCTGGGAGCGGTCAGCAGGACTGGCGGTGCTGGCGTCGGGTTGAAGATCGCCTCCGTTGCGGCCAGGATGGAAGCCGGGACGGGTGCCAGGGCGGTGGTAAAGGTAAGGCCCGGGAGCCGTAGGTCTGGGTCCTCTCCCACAGACGCTGTGGGCTCCGCTACCGGTGACAGTGGTAACGGGTCGATCGGGGCGGTGGCCGCGTACAGGGGCAGTAAGGGAGGTGGCATAGTGGATGGCAGCAGCCGGGCCCCTGAGACGCAGCGGCCGTTCCCTCGGGGACATAGAGCGTGGGCCGCTTACCTGCTCCGCTGGAAACACCTCCACTCCGCATGCCCGCACGGTTGCAGCCAGGCCCTTCTTCTCCGACGTCCACTCCGCCATCATGGAGTGGACCGCGGCCTGGAGCTCCTGGCACGTCTTGCTGCTGGGCCCAGCAACTTGTTCCAGCAGAGTCCTGGCGTCCCTACACTCTGCAGCGTTAATTACATGCAATCTTCAAGCACTGCCGCTCCTGCGGCCAGCGCTCCTCCGCAAGACACGGACATCTTCTCTCCGTCAGGCGCAGACATCTTGTTTCCGTCCCCCCTTGATCTCTTTCCGGCACCTCCTCTTCAGGAGCTTCGGCTTTCGCGCCTCCACTGCTCAGGAAGACGCTCGAGCGGGGACTTTTCGCGCCCAAGATGGCGGATTCTGAAACTTTTCGGCCGGACACCTCCGGCGGGACACAAGGCGCACCTCTACCAGACGGCAGAGCGGTAAGATCCTGTTCGTGACGCCAAGTTGACGCTGGCGGGGAGGGTGCTGCGCTCACCTACTGCTCGGGTCCGGCTGCTGCTGCTGCTCGCTCGGTCGGTGGCTCGAGCGGTGGGTCGGATCCCGGGGACTCGAGCGGCGCTCCTCGCCCGTGAGTGAAAGGGGTGGTTTGGTTTAGGTATATTGTCCGTGACGCCACCCACGGTTTGTGGTGAGGTTGGGACACCACCGCTGCTCTGTACGGGGATCCCGGGAGCGTTGACAGGGAGCAGCTGAGATGTTTTCTCCCCTCCGTGGGTAGGGGGGGGTTTGGTGGTCCCGGGGCCCGGTGGTGGAGGTCGGAAGGTGGGTTGCAGGGCCTGGCCGGGTGCAGGGTCGCGGGGCAGCGCAGTGCCAGACGGCACGGTGGTACTTACTCAGCCAGTAACGCACACGGAGTCTCTGGTAAAACAAACGGCTGGATGGACGAGTCCCACAGACGGCTGCGGCGGTCATTCCCGGTAGGTTGGCGGTAACTGTCTCTCCCTGCACCGGTGTTCTGTTCTCGGCCCCAATGGCTTCCCACTGATAGCCAACATACCGCTGGGGAGCGGGCTAAGGGAGCCCTTCCTTTGCCCGCAGGCTCTGGCCCTGGGAGCTCTAGCTCTGGCGGTAGCTTTATCTCCCTCACGGTATGGACGGTTGCCTTCAGTCGGGTCTTTACTGCTGGGAAACCCCGGAGGTTCCCGTCGCTGATGGATTTGACCGATTTAACGGCGACTCCTAGCCTGGTCGGGGTCCGTAGGCCCTGCCGGATGGTGCTGGCTTCTCTTCGCTGCCCGGTTTGGTACCGGCGGGCCACCGCCCGTCCCAGGTCCTTACGGTTGCGCGTCAATCGGCCTCTCCTGCAGACGGTCACCACCGTCTGCCAACCTTGCTGTCAGGTGCCCGGGCCACGTACCCGGACACGGCCAGTCAGTTCTTCTACTCCTACTTCCCTGACTCTCACTCTAAACTCCAAACTGTTCTGCCTTCCTTTTCCCGCCACCAGGACTGTGAACTCCTCGGTGGGTGGAGCCAACCGCCTGGCTCCACCCCACCTGGTGTGGACATCAGCCTCTGGAGGGAGGCAACAAGGATTTGTGTCTGACCTTGATGTTCCTAACCGGGGTGTGGGGTGTGTTGTTGCAGTACCTGTGACGTCCTGGCTTGTCCAGGGCGCCACATTATCACATGCAGTATCCGGCAGTGGTGGCTACAGTTTGAATGGAGCTGTGCTCAGCACACCGTTCAAAGAGTTGAACAATTGATATGCGGTGGTACCAAATGCCAACCCTCCACCGATGAGCTATTAATGACCTATCTTGCAGAGAGGTCATGAATACCAGATGCCCAGACAACACCTTTAATATGATAGTCCTGTTCTCATATAGATTCCCTGTCTATACGCATCAATGTGCTGCAAACAATGACAATAATGGCTTTCATTACCAATCCAATCAGCAGGCGAACTAGGGTATTGTTTTTTTGTTGGCTGGTTGGTGACATGTTTACACACAACTGATAGTAAGGAATGAGCAATCTAATAAACATTCATTTGCAGATTATCAGCTCATGTAAAGGGCAGAAGAACTACGGGATTTGCATGGCTACCCGCCATAGTCCATCAATGTTATGGGTTAAATATTTATCTATAGCTCCCAACTGTCCCAATTCTGGGCTCAGTCCTGCTACATAAAGGCATTGTCCCAACCTCCTCTCACTCTCTTGGGGGAGGTAGAGGAGGGGGCAGGCATATTCCTACATGATCCTAATGTCAATAAATGGGGACTCAAACTAATGACCCCATGTTCACAGGCAGCAGCTCAAGCAGTGAGCCACAACCTACACTGAAGAAGATGGGAGAATTTCGTATACTTGAGCCGTATTGTAAGTGTGACGCCCTGGCCGGGCCAGGTAGTCACAGATAGAGCCCCACACAACACCTCCCCTCACTGGTGACAGCAGCCAACCTTTAAAACCCTAGTCACTCCCCTAAGGGCTTGATAGACACACCAGGGGGCGGAACCAGGCGGTTGGAAGACGCCCAATTAGGAGTTTTAGACAGCCCGGGGCGGGAAAAGTCGGTTCAGCTCAGTCTGAGGAGTTGAGTTGTAGAGTTCAAGGAGAGTGGAGGTCAGGCCAGTGTCTGGGCCTGAAGCAAAACTGACAGGTACCAGGGTAGGAGCCCTGGTACCTTTGGCTAGGAGACAGACGGCGGTCTCGGTCTGCAGGAGCCAGGAAGACGGCTCGGTGGAACGGAGATGGACCGGGACAGCGTTGCAGCCCGCCAGTACCGACCCGGGGAACCGACTCGGAAACTGGAGCACACAGGGGGGTACTCGGACTCTGAAGCCGGAACCAGAAGTGACTGGAACCAGCTAATTCACAGATTGTGGCCAGGACTAGAGGACCTGTCCCACCCAAAGTCCCTAATAGAAGGCAACAGCCCACCGAGGGGGATAACAGGCCACCGCCACGGCTCAGAGATCCCACGGGCCAGTGTCTGCGGGCAAGGGCTCCTTAGGCGACAACCAGCTGGGAGCAGACTCCTGAAGTTGCAAGCACAGGCAGTCCACCGTTCTAAAAAAGGTGCAAGAAAAAGACAGAGACCACCAGCCGGGTGGGGGAACCAGAACGCAGCCGGCTGCAGGCACCGACCACCATCACCTTGGTTTACCAGAGACTCGTGTGTTTTTCTTAATAGTGAGTACACCAGCACCCTGCGGTCGCCCATCTCCCTGCACCACCAACCCCAACGGGTCCCGGGGCCACCATCCCTACCCACGGAGGGGTTAACAGCTTGCTGCACAACATCTCCCCCGGGCACCCCGTAACTGCAGCTGTGGTGTCCAATATCACCACATACTGTGGGTGGTGTCACGAACCTAGTACGGCCCAGCCCGTACATATACGTCCACCAACCCCCGACTCTTTTTACTCGGAGTGTTCGCGGGATCCCCCAGGTCTGGAGATCCTCAAGCCACCCACCGGAAGGTCCGGACCCGAGCAGCGGCAGGCTGCTGGCACGGGGGCGGCACATAAGCAGTCATCGGAGAAGCAGATTATTCAGGTACATATAGATATATTTGTACATAGCAGTGTCACTCTATGCCCCTGTATTTTAGAGATGAAGAAAATGTCAACATTTTTTTGTTCCTTTAAAACTTCTAAAAAGAATATGAAACAATTACAAAATTTAATTTTTGTATTTCCTCCCTGGGGCTCGACCCAACAACCTACAACATTTAAGGCAGGTGCTAAACCAATCAGCCACAGGATCTGCTGACGCCACAGGGAGATTTTTTTCATATCGAAGCTGCAATGCAGCCTCTGATCCCACATGGAGATTATACTGGTACATAGAGATACATTGTACATAGCAGTGTATTTCTATGTCCCTGTATTCTAGAGGGAGATAAAAGAAAAAAAAAAATCTTCCTATGAATTAACTGAAAAATAATAAAAAACCCTAATTACATTAATGACATTTTGAATGCTCTTTTTTGTTTTTAAAATAAAAAGTGTAGAATCAAAGCTTATCTGTACTATAGAAAAAAAACAAAACACTTCAAAATGCGGCTTCACGTATGTATTCAAAAACTGCGTCAAATAAGGGGGAAAAAGCAAAAGAAATGCAATAACCAGAACCAACTAGAGATGAGCATGACACACAGATGACATGGTGCCAGCCTTGCCTAATCAAAAGCCGTTCCAGGCACGCCAGAAGGTAAGAGATTCTCGTGCCTTCTATCCTGAATCCGAGTACCACTGACCTGGAAGCTGGATCAGAGCAACATGAATCGATCCGCTCATCTCTAGTCCCAACTGTCGTGGATACAGTGGAAAGTCCTGGATTTGGGTCTACACCCTGCAGTCTCAGGCGTCAGCCGGATGTCCCATGCTGCTATAAGAAGATGCACTGAAGGTGCACGTTCCTCCTCGAAGACACCAATATTGTTATAATGTATATTGGGATGTGTTGGTAATGACTTTGACAGATTGTACTGTGATGTTGAGCTGGGTGGTAGTGAAACAAATAGGACTGGTGAGAACAGGAACAAATGAAGTATAAGGAGTAGAGAGACTGTAGATGTAAATACTGTGTGCTAAATAAACAATCGAGAAGACATGCTGTTGAGTAAAACTGTTTTTAAAGAACTTGTGGTCTTCCTCAATGCACTGTTTAACATCAGGTCCTGACCTGACGAAGCTATCAGCATCATGAGGCCTTCAAAAGGAGTAGCAACTTTGTAGACCCAGTCCACACACCCAGCTAGGACCCCCTCTTGCATGTAGCATGCCGAGGTGCAGAAATCACCAACGACTACCGCCCTATGCCATGCTACACTTGGTGTAGTCGGCAGGATCTTGCCTTACCATCAGAAGATCCAAACGATGTGGGGAAGTTCACATCACATGGAAGATGGCAACGGTTATGCAGTCCAAAATGGCGCTGGGCATGGAATCTAACATGGCAGTCAGTGGTACGGCATGGAAAAGAGGTCCCATCCATCATGGATGTAGGAAAAAGAGAGGGCGCAAACATCCATCCAGCCTTTCAGGCGATACGCCTAGTGTGCTGGGGCACAGAAGACACAGGCTGTGCCTACAACTACCACCCTGTGCCACGCTACACTGCCACCGCCCCTCTGACATCTCCACCTACTAAGGTAGAAAGAAATTGCAAATGGGTGTGGCTAGGTGCGTTGACAATATTTGCATAATTTGTCCCTCTTTCTGTTCTTCCAAAGTTAGGAGGTATGTATTTACCTAATGCAATGTATGGACCCCATTGGATGCTCCCTCGCTATTAGTATCACTGCTACATGTGAAAATAGCTCCATATATCACCCTATGCAGCCTATACAAGGGAGCCGACAGACTAGGTACATGCCATCTACAGCATGAATAAGAATTTGTGCACACGTTGCATTTTTGTTACGTTTTTTTCTCCCCAGTTTTGTCACTAAACCTGTAGAATTTCCCATGTACCAGAAAAGTGAATGAGATTCTAGAAATGTTATGCACACTTTGCTTACTTTTTCATTGCAGGTTTACAGCAGATTTACAAAGGGCTGCTGATAAGTCTTTGGCTTTACCCAGAAAGAAACGAGATAGGATGATAAAACTTTACAATTATTCCACATATTCTCCACTAATGTCAACACACTTCTTACATTGGTATTCCAAGTTCTGTAAGCCTAGCAAAAAGAAGGATTTTAGTTGTGCCTGAAACCAGGCAGCCATAGCATTAGAAATGGTGTGAAATGTGGTACACTTGAGGTGTTTCTTCAGGTTTGGAAACAGATGATAGTCAGAGGAAGCTAGATCTGGTAAATAAGTTGGGTGGTGAATCAGCTGGAAGCCCAGCTCTGCCAGTTTTGCTGTGGTCGCTTGTGCAGTGTTTCGGAGGCGTTGTTTTGCAGGAACAAGATTCCTTTGGAAAGCTTGCCGCACCTTTTGGCCTACAGAGCTGCCTTCAATTGGTCCAGAATTTCAAAGTAATACCTTGCACTGATGGTGGAACCCTTTCGAAGGTAGTCCACTAGCAGCATGCCCTCCTTATCCCAGAACACAGATGCCATCACCTTAGTGACTGATTTTTGCAGCCTGAACTTCTTTGGACAAGGAGAACCACTGTACCTCCACTCTTTTGACTGCTCCTTGTTTAAGGGTGATACAAATAAATCCAGGTCTCATCCATAGTGACCAGTTGATCCAGGAAGTTCTTATCAGTCCGCAAACGCTGACAAATGGACCGGGAAGTTGTCACTCGCATACTTCTCTGATCTGTTGTCAAACATTTGAGTACCCACTTTGCAGATATCTTCCTCATGTCCAAATGTTCATGGATAATAACACAAACACGTTCATGGGAAATCCCCCATGATGTCTGCTATTGCTTTAGCTGAAATTCGTCGATTCTCCAGTATGAGGTTGTGCACAGCATCGATGATCTCCGGAACAACAACCGCTCTCGGTCATCCAGGACGTTCCTCATCATTGGGGCTGAAGCGGCCCATTTTAAATTTGGCAACCCAGTTCTTAACTGTGGAATATGAAGGGCATTGATTCACCAATGTCTGTGACATACAGTCATATGAAAAAGTTTGGGCACCGCCATAAATGTTAACTTTTTTTCTTTATAACAATTTGGGTTTTTGCAACAGCTATTTCAGTTTCATATATCTAAGAACTGATGGACTGAGTAATATTTCTGGATTGAAATGAGGTTTATTGTACTAACAGAAAATGTGTAATCCGCATTTAAACAAAATTTGACCGATGCAAAAATATGGGCACCTCAACATAAAAGTGACATTAATATTTTGTAGATCCTCCTTTTGCAAAAATAACAGCCTCTAGTCGCTTCCTGTAGCTTTTAATGAGTTCCTGGATCCTGGATGAAGGTATATTTGACGATTCCTGTTTACAAAACAATTCCAGTTCAGTTAAGTTTGATGGTGGCCGAGCATGGACAGCACGCTTCAAATCATCCCACAGATGTTCAATGATATTCAAGTCTGCGGACTGGGATGGCCATTCCAGAACATTGTAATTGTTCCTCTGCATGAATGCCTGAGTAGATTTGGAGCGGTGTTCTGGATCATTGTCTTGCTGAAATATCCCTCCCAAAAAATAACCCTTTAAAAATCAATTTTATTAATTTAAGCTTAAAATATCCAAAACACCATGTGCAAACATTACAAAAGAAGAAAAAGGGAGGAGGGTAAAGTTCTCACCCTAAAACATGCACCCAGTTACTAGTGTCTTGGTACCCCTTGTTTATATCTACATCAGGTCATTCAGGGTTACCTGAGGTTAGTCTGGAGTCAGGGCTACCGGATTCTGTATTGGGGCATTGTCCCGTACTGATTGAGGACAGGAGGGGATACATTTGTATCAGGATTCCCCTCTAAGATCAATAGAATCTGTGTTTACCCTTATCTCAATCTGGTATGCAAACCAGGTTGTAGTACATGTGATTGTCCCGTGTATCCTATCCACTATCTTAAATGTGCCCTAACTGTGTATCTCATACCCTGTGTTATTCATGACTTCTTCTAAGGTGAAATAGGGAATTTTTAGGGACAGCCGTCGTTGAGTGGGGGGCGTCATTTTCGTCATCATTAGGGTGCCAACCTCCGCGGCAAGGCAGTGGATAGGAGGGAGGTGCATCTTTTAACGTGAGAACTTTACCCTCCTCACTTTTTCTTCTTTTGTAATATTTTCACATGGTGTTTTGGATATTTTAAGCTTAAATTAATAAAATTGATTTTTAAAGGGTTATATTTTTTTGATATGCAACACTCCCCTTTGTTATAAATTCTGCTGAAATATCCATCCCCTGCGTAACTTCAACTTCGTCACTGATTCTTGCACATTATTGTCAAGAATCTGCTGATACTGATTTGAATCCATGCGACCCTCAACTTTAACAAGATTCCCGGTGGCGGCATTGGCCACACAGCCCCAAA
Organism: Anomaloglossus baeobatrachus; assembly: GCF_048569485.1. Taxonomy (NCBI): domain Eukaryota; kingdom Metazoa; phylum Chordata; class Amphibia; order Anura; family Aromobatidae; genus Anomaloglossus; species Anomaloglossus baeobatrachus. The sequence continues at coordinate 102,733,267 of NC_134357.1, read as the reverse complement.
GCATGATGGAACCTCCACCAAATTTTACTGTGGGTAGCAAGTGCTTTTCTTGGAATGCCGTGTTTTTTTGCCTCCATGCATAACGCCTTTTTGTATGACCAAACAACTCAATCTTTGTTTCATCAGTCCACAGGACCTTCTTCCAAAATGTAACTGGCTTGTCCAAATGTGTTTTTGCATACCTCAGGCGACTCTGTTTGTGGCATGCTTGCAGAAACGGCTTCTTTTGCATCACTCTCCCATACAGCTTCTCCTTGTGCAACGTGTGCTGTATTGTTGACCGATGCACATTGACACTATCTGCAGCAAGATGATGCTGCAGGTCTTTGGAGGTGGTCTGTGGATTGTCCTTGACTGTTCTCACCATTCTTCTTTTCTGTCTTTCTGATATTTTTCTTGGCCTGCCACTTCTGGGCTTAACAGGAACTGTACCTGTGTTCTTCCATTTCCTTACTATGTTCCTCACACTGGAAAATGACAGTTTAAATCTCTGAGACAACTTTTTGTATCCTTCCCCTGAACAACTATGTTGAGTAATCTTTGTTTTCAGATCATTTGAAAGTTGTTTTGAGGAGCCCATGATGCCACTCTTCATAGGAGATTCAAATAGGAGAACAACTTGCAAGTGGCCACCTTAAATACCTTTTCTCATGATTGGATACACCTGCCTATGAAGTTCAAATCTCAATGAGGTTACAAAACCAATTTAATGCTTTAGTAAGTCAGTAAAAAGTAGTTAGGAGTGTTCAAATCAAGAAATTGATAAGGGTGCCCATACTTTTGCACCAGTCAAATTTTGTTTAAGTGTAGATTGCACATTTTCTGTTAGTACAATAAACCTCATTTCAATCCAGAAATATTACTCAGTCCATCAGTTATTAGATATATGAAAGTGAAATAGCTGTTGCAAAAACTCAAATTGTTATAAAGAAAAAAGGTTAACATTAATAGGGGTGCCCAAACTTTTTCATATGATTGTATGTGATGTAACATTCGTTACCATAGAAACAAAAAAGATCACAAAGCCAAAGACTTATCTGCAGCCTCTCGTATATATGTAGCATGTCAATTCTTTCAACGTTTTTTTTGCAGCAGATTTCACCCATACTAATGAGTGGGCAAAAATCCACAACAAAAATGCATGTAAAAAACACATCAAAAACTATTTTACACAGCGTTTTTCCTGACAAGAGATGCAGAAATTTGTGCTGCAAATACTTAGCGAGTGGCACATACCCTAAGTTCTTAAGTGCGATGTGTGTAGAGTTTTGTATTGTGAAACCCCTTTAAAACTAGTTTAAGGGCAGATGTCAGAATGCATTTCGGTAAATTGCCCCCGTCATGTTTCATGTTCCACCCAATCAGCTCAGTACAGGTAATTGCATACTTATTTCATAATGTGCCTGAATACACGGCTATGGACGCGTCTCTCTTTTCATATCTGGGACATTTGCTGGCTGTCAGGATGACTCAGCTGGACTGTGTTCTCCACCTCTAGATCTTACAAGTAGCATTAGGACATCATATCCTTATACAATAATGAAAGAACACTGCCTGGCTGTCTTAAGATTAAAGCAAAACCAGGTCTTCTATTGCTGCAATATGATCTTTTATTTATTACTAGATTGATCCAAGAAAAGCAAGGTGGACTTCTAGGTGTCTGCTAGATTATTAATGATGGCATTAGCTCCTACACATAACTAGCTCCATATTTATATTCATACACTAGAAGGTGGCCCGATTCTAACGCATCGGGTATTCTAGAATTTATTGTGTAGTTAATGTATGTTTTTTGTTATATATATCGATGTTGTTGTGTGTAGTTGCCAGTGTTTGTGTAGTGCGCTGTAAATGTTCTGGGTGTTGTCTGGGTGGGGGGTGTGAGAGCCGTGTTGTATGTGTGTTGCGTTGTGTGTGTTGCGTTGTTTGTGGAGCGCTGTGTGTCTGCAGTGTTGTCTGTGTGTGGTGCTGTGTGTGTTGCGCGGTTTGTGTGGGTGTGTGTGTTTTGAGGGAGGTATGTTTTGTGCAGTGTGTGTGTTGCGCGGTATGTGCGTATATTTGTGTATGCCGCTGTGTTTGTGTGTTGGGTGTTGTGTGTGTGCGGCGTTGTCTGTGTGTGGGTGTCTGTGTAGGGCAGTGTTTGTGGTTCCCAGTGTGTGTGTGTGGTGTGTTGTGCGGTGCGCGTGTGGCGCTGTGTGTGTGTTTTGGGGGGAGGTGTGCACCCCCATCGTGCTCCATCCCCCATGCTGCGCACGCCCCATCGTGCTGCATCCCCCATGCTGCGCACCCCCCATCGTGCTCCATCCCCCATGCTGCGCACCCCCCATCATGCTCCATCCCCCATGCTGCGCACTCCCATCCTGCTCCATCCCCCATGCTGTGCACTCCCCATCGTGCTCCATCCCCCATGCTGCGCACCCCCCATCGTGCTCCATCCCCCATGCTGCGCACCCCCCATCGTGCTCCATCCCCCATGCTGCGCACTCCCCATCGTGCTCCATCCCCCATGCTGCGCACTCCCCATCGTGCTCCATCCCCCATGCTGCGCACCCCCCATCGTGCTCCATCCCCCATGCTGCGCACCCCCCATCGTGCTCCATCCCCCATGCTGCGCACCCCCCATCATGCTCCATCCCCCATGCTGCGCACTCCCATCCTGCTCCATCCCCCATGCTGTGCACTCCCCATCGTGCTCCATCCCCCATGCTGCGCACCCCCCATCGTGCTCCATCCCCCATGCTGCGCACCCCCCCATCGTGCTCCATCCCCCATGCTGCGCACTCCCCATCGTGCTCCATCCCCCATGCTGCGCACCCCCCATCGTGCTCCATCCCCCATGCTGCGCACCCCCCATCGTGCTCCATCCCCCATGCTGCGCACCCCCCATCGTGCTCCATCCCCCATGCTGCGCACCCCCCATCGTGCTCCATCCCCCATGCTGCGCACTCCCCATCGTGCTCCATCCCCCATGCTACGCACCCCCCATGGTGCTCCATCCCCCATGCTGCGCACCCCCCATCGTGCTCCATCCCCCATGCTGCGCACCCCCCATCGTGCTCCATCCCCCATGCTGCGCACTCCCCATCGTGCTCCATCCCCCATGCTGCGCACCCCCCATCGTGCTCCATCCCCCATGCTGCATGCTAAGGAAAGCGCTTCCTATAGTTACGCGATGTGTATCATGGTTACCAGCGTACACCGGGTCCGTCACAATCCCAGCATCGCAAGGTTATGTCCGCCGGGGGCGGGGCCAAGTGTGCCAATGTGTGGCAGGGGCGAGCGGGCGAGGCGTCAGCGTATGCCGGCTCCCTACACATGTGTACCGGGAGCCGGTGTACGCTGGAGCGGGCGATGCGTGCGGAGGGCCGGGGCGAGCGGCCAAATCCATGTGGGGGTCGGGGCCAGGCCGAGGCGAGCGGCCAATCCGTGGGAGGGCGGGGCCAGGCCGAGCCCAGTGGCCAATCCGACAGTTGTCACGCTAATGACACTGTCAGGGTGACACTGTCGTGACACAATTTTGGAGCAAGACAGACAGACAGAATAAGGCAATTATATATATAGATAATGAAAGTGGAGCAGACAAACTTATAAAAAATAATAACTTTAAAGGGATTGTCTCAAGTTCCATAAAGGAATCTGTCACCAGGTTTGTTCCTTATGATCCGCGGCCACCACCAGTGAGCCCTTACACAAAGCATTCTAGGATACTATATTTAAGAGCCCAGGCTTACTGTGTAGAATGTAAAAATCATCTTTATTATACTCACCTGGGGGGGTCCGGTTTGATGGGCGTCGCTGATTTTCGTCCGGCGACTTCTCCATCTTGTGCGATCACAATCCTGCTTCCCAGCCACGTCTGGAAGACACGTCCTATGCCATTCACACAGAGGCCTCCATTGTGCCCCTGCGCATGCACACGTTGATCTGCTCGGCTGAGGGCAGAACAAAGTATTGTGGTGCGCATGTGCTAGCGGTCTTAGACCTTTCCTTGCGCCCGTGCATTACAATACTTTGCTCTGCTCTCAGCAGGGCAGATTAAAGTGCATCTGCGCAGAAGCGCAATGGAGGCCTCTTTGTGAATGACGCATGATACGTCATGCATATAGGTCTGGGCAGGAGGACGGCGATTGCGCAAGATGGATAAGGCGCCAGACAAAGAGCAGCAACGCCCATTGGACTGGACCACCCCCAGGTGAGTATAAAAAAGGTGTTTTTAACATTATATGGAGCGGCCTGGGCTCTTATATGCAGTATTCTTGAATTCTGTATATAGGGGATCACTGGTGGTGGTTGCAGCTCATAAAGGAAAAACCTGGTGACAGGTTCCCTTTAAATGTGCAAAATTAAAAATGTGCTTGTAAAACCAATCAACTTTGCCATTTTTAAAAATGCTCTCTATTCTCAAGAAAGTAGGGATTTTTAATTTCATAGTGAACAGCTCATTGCCTAAGTCAAACCCGCTATGTGGCCTCAGATTGGTTACCTAGATAGGGAGAATGTGCCGCTTGTAGGCTCTATGCTTTGTGTTTTAGCACTGAATCAGGCCAGATTGATGGGTCCAACTGGTTTTAATCCCCCTGCACTTTGCCTCTGGTGGCAGTGCCCTGTTCTACCAGCAGTGTGACCATGCCACTGTCAATCTTAGGCTAGGTTCACACTTCCGTTAAATTGTATCAGTCACAATCCGCTGCTCTGGTAAACAACGGAATCCGTTTAGCGGATTCCGTTGTTCCCATACACTTGTATGAGCGGCGGATTGTGACTTATGATGCTGCATTGCACCCTCCGTCCGACTGATCAGTCGTGGAACGACTGACCGCCGGGCGGAAGGAACGCAGCCTGTAACGTTTTTTGAGCAGTGCAATCCGTAGGATTTCTCTGCGCATGCTCTCTCTGGCTCCCTGCACCCGTAACCAGGATACACATCGGGTTACCAAGCAATGCGCTTTGGTTAGTTACCCGATATTTATACTGGTTACGTGTGCAGGGAACCAGCGCTAAGCGGTGCACGCTGGTAACCAGTGTAAATATCGGGTAACCAAGGAAAGTGCTTTGCTTTTAGTTACCCGATATTTACCCTGGATACGTGTGCAGGGAGGCCGGCACTTCCCCGCTTGGCTCCGCCCCCTCCCGCACTCCACATGTACACACACACACTCACACACGTGCTCACTCGCTCACTCACCTGTCCCCAGCCCTGCAGTCCCCGTGGCACTGACGTCCTCAGTGCCACGGCCCCGCTCGGCTCCACCCACCTCGAACTCCGCCCCCCTCGCGCTCTGCCCCCCGCACACAACGGAGTCCGACAATGAATTCTGTTCTTTGTCATCCGTTGTACAACGCATTAGTCACATGCGTTAAGCAACGTATGTGACTGATGCAAAACAACGGAAATGTGAACCTAGCCTTAGGAAGCATACTGCTCCTGCCAGTAGGAAGCCAGAAGGGAAAGGAGTAATGTACGGTACTCATAAAAAATACAATTTTAGAAATCCCCTTTAGCACTAGAAGTCCCAGAGAGGGGTCATTTGACATGTCTACCATTGGAACCCTATGGAGCTCGAAATTCCTGGGACTTCTAGTGTTAAAAGTTAAAAAAAATTGTATCTTCAGTCAGATTTGCTTATAGGGATACAGCCTAAAATACGACAGGTGAAATAAGTATTGAACACATCACCAATTTTCTAAGTAAATATATTTCTAAAGGTGCTATTGACATGAATTCTCACCAGATGTCAGAAACAACCAATCCAATCCACACAGGCAAATAAATTAAGTCATTTATGTCCATAATTTAATGTATGTTTAATAATGAGAAATGACACAGGGAAAAAGTATTGAACACATGAAAAAGAGAGATTTAAAAAGACATGGAAAATCATGACCCTGAAATCTATCAGTAATTAGAAATCAACCCTGTCTCTTATTGAAATAATCAGCTGGTTCAACTACAGGCATATAAAAAGGTGGCCCATTAACAAGGTGCCACACAAGTAACATCTCATGATGGGTAAAACCAATGAGCTTTTTCAAGACTTTCGCAACCTCATTGTTGCAAAACATACTGATGCAATTGGTTACGGAAATTCTAAACCATTACAGGTTTCAGTGAGCATTGTTTCGGCTATAATCCAGAAGTGGGGAAGTAGAAATCTTGATTCTACCTTCGGATCAAAATGGGACATGTCTCCACCATTTTCCATTTACCACACAGTCCGTGGAAAATCCTGGACATGGAATGGCCCCATAGACTATCACAGGTATGAGTGCTTTCTGTTAAAACCATGGATAGCACTCATAAACGAAAATGAGACATCTGAATGAGCCTTCAATCTAATGGGACATAATTAAGAACATACTCAAAGATAGTAATATTTAATGATAAAAATGATAAATAAAAAAGGCATACTGTAAATAAAGATATAACTAACATACTGTATGAGAATTATAAACAAATATTTTATAAGTACAAAATCCAGTGTTCATGATAAAGATCAGAATTCATTATGACATGAGATATCACAAACATTGCCTGGACCCAATAACATTACATGGCATACTTGGTCCCCACACACTAGTCTAACATGCGTTTCGCATTAGCTTCATCAGGGACACAATATATTTGTTTGTCTATTTACAGTATTGCATTTTTGTTTTACCATTGCTGTTATATAATTATTTAATTTTACATATTATTCATGTAATTACCCTTTACAATCATGTCACGTCTTGATGCCCTGACTTTTATAACTTTTAATCATGCCTAATTGTTGTTTTTTTTTGCATTCCTGCTACAGATAAAAATGGCTGTGGTTGTATTCTCGATATCCTGGCTCCACCGTATGCAAGTGCTAATTCAAGTTAAGTTAATCATAGTATCTATTATAACTGATCATAATTGTATAAAAAGGTCAAGCTGGGATGTGCAGAATGTTCAAGATGTCTGGTGGGTGATGGAACAGTAACGCATATATTCTCAGAGAAATTAATACTCCAAAACTATTAACGGGATATTTTGGAATTTATGAAAACCCACGTAGTTGATGAAAGAATCATATGTCCTAAGGTCTGTTTGGTTTTGACTGTTTACCTCTAAGGCTGTGTCCGCATTTTGCGTTTTTACCTGCGTTTCCCCTGCTTTTCTGCAGCGTTTTGAACTGCAGCGTTCTCATGCCAAAATGCATGCTTTTTGATTTTCCTGCAAAGTCTATGGGAAAAGTGGATTTCTTGTCCGCACTTTGCAGTTCAAAACGCTGCGTTTAATTTGCATAAATTTGGGCAAAAACTCTGCGTTCAAAGAAGTAGCATGTCAATTGTTTTTGCCATTTGGGCTGCGTTTTGCTCACATTGAAGTCAATGAGAAGTAGCAAAAAGCAAGAAACATCAAAATTCCAGCGTTTTACCTGCTTTTTGGCTGCAGAAAGAATGCGTTTTGGACGACATAAACGCATGCTTTTCTGACATCAAAATAATGGAATAATATGTCCCTTTACACACACACACACACACACACATAGTCCGACAATTAAAATAATGAAAAATATTAATTTATTGCCATTTTAGCCCTAAATAGTATAAAACTGCTATAATTAAATGAAATATAACTATTTTCGTTATGATTTCAATAATTATATATGTATTCCTTTTTTTTTCCCTTTTTTTCATAGTGTTTGACTGTTTAAACTTTATTTAGCAGTGTCTTAATGTTCAAAACGCACCTGTCTAAACGCAATGGAAAAGCATGTAAAAATCGCTAAAAGCGCGGTAAAAACGCATGCGTATTTACCGCGATTCTGTGCTCAAAAGCAACTTTGGCAAAAGCAACTTCTGCCAGAGGATGTGTTTAGAACTGCAACTAGGACGACGCAAAGTGCGGACATAGCCTAAATGTTGCTGATAGCACTGTCACACAGAGTTTTGCTCAAAACTCACCGAGCGTCATGGCGGTATCAGGCGCTGTCCAGACTACAGATTTTGGCATTCCACACTATGTTTTATCAGCTGTTACACAGGCAGGCTTGGGCGTTGACCAGCTGTGTGTTCATTAATGGCCAGGCTAGCAAGAGTTAACCTCTACTAGCCTGCTGGTTACTTCAGGGATTACATGTTGTTGGAAACCTCTCATTCACTCCCCGCCTTTTTAAGATGATGGAATCTGTCTGCTCACGCCGTCTACAGTTTATTGCTATGTTAGTCTGTGTGCTGCTGTGTCCCAGTCCTGCTGGTGCTGTTGTGTGGGCTTGGAATTGTTGCAGAATTCTCTTGTTGACTTGTTGTTTCTTCCCTGCTCTTATTTTCCTCCTTACCTCTTATTGTCTTATACCTTTGTGTGAGCATGCTGTCAGTGTCATGAGTGTATGTGGCTCGAGGGATACCCTGAGTGAATCTGGTGTGAGAAGGTCACAGCGCCTTGCCGCTGGTAGGTTCACTACTGTTATTTAATAACATCTCCTTGATTGTGGTGCTGTAACTGCTAAGGACCCTTTCGTGCCTGTCTGCGGGCTCTAGCTCATAATCTCAGGTGTGGCTCTTTGGGATAACTCCCCTTCCCTATTTAAGACATGTGATCTGATCACATGATGCCTGTGATAGAAACTGAATCCTCATTTCTGTGTGTTTCACTTTAGAAGGAGCCTGCTCTGGCAGAGGTTTGTCCTGTGGAGTGCAGCTGTGGTGTTTAGTGCACTGAAGCCGCCTGCAGTGTCTTTTCCTTGCACGTCTGTCTCCCCTGTTTGTATTCCTTCCCTTGTGTCTCTGTACTGTAGTGGTGAGTCTAGTGATCTCGTCGGCTTACGCACTAGCCAGGGTGAGTGGAGGGCCTAAGGTATCTGGCTCGGCAACAGGTTGCAAGAACCTCTATAGGGACACTAGGGAGCTCAGGAGTCAACTTGAGGTGAGTGCAGGAGGTGTCCCCTCACCCCTCTCCCTAGCGGCAGTTGTTTTGTGACCCCTGTGTTCCCAGTGTGTTGTAACACCTTCTGGGTGTTTACCAGGTACTAGGTAAACCCTGCTAGTCATGGGTGCGTCAGTGAAATACAGTTTTGGTTTCCTCTATTTGTCTATAGGGTGCTTTACACGCTGCGACATCGCTAACAATATCATCGGGGTCACGATGTTTGTGACGCTCATCCGGCGCCATTAGCGACATCGCAGTGTGTGATACGTACAAGCGACCTCCAACTATCCCAAAAGTGGTAAAAATCGTTGGTTTTGGAGAGGTCGTTCTAAAACAAAATATCGTTGTTTGGGCACTAGCGATGTTGTTCCTCGTTTCTGCGGCATCACACATCGCTATGTGTGACATCGCAGGAACGACAAACATCTCCTTACCTGCGTTCACCGGCAATGCGGAAGGAAGGAGGTGGGCGGATGTTACGTTTCGCTCCTCTCTGCTTCTATTGGCCCTCCGCTTAGTGACGCCGCATTGACGTCGCTATGACTCCAAACGCACCTCCCCCTTGAGGGAGGGATTGTTCGGCGGTCACAGCAACGTCGCTGACAAGGTATGTGCGTGTGACGCTGCCGTAGCAATAATGTTCGCTACAGCAGCGATCACCACATGTCGCATGTACGACGGGAGCGGGTGCTATCATGCTCGACATCGCTAGCAAACACTAGCGATGTCGCAGCGTGTAAAGCACCCTTGTCTCTCTTGGTTTTATGACACTCATGTCCCAGCCCTCCTCTGGGATAGGGGGGAGGGAATCAGAGCAGGTCAGGAAGGCGGCTCGGACATCCTCACCTTCAGAGGTAGCACTGAGATAAGGGACAGCCAGGGCTTCCCTAGTCTGGGGACCAGGCTAAAGGCCACGTCTCACTAAGCGACATCGCTAGCGACATTGCTGCTGAGTCACGGTTTTAGTGATGCAACAGCGATCTTGCCAGCGATGTCTGTGTGTGACATCCAGCAACGACCTGGCCCCTGCTGTGAGGTTGCTGGTCGTTGCTGAATGTCCTGGACCATGTTTTCGTCGTTGCTCTCCCGCTGTGAAGCACACATCACTGTGACAGCGAGAGAGCAACGATCTGAATGTGCAGGGAGCCGGCTTCTGCGGACGCTGGTAACCAAGGTAAGCATTGGGTAACCAAGCAACGTCTTTGCTTGGTTAGCCGATATTTACCATGGTTACCAGCGTCCGCAGCTTCTAGAAGCCTGCTCCCTGCACACGTAGCCAAGGTACACATCGGGTAACTATAAGCAAAGCGCTTTGCTTAGTAACCTGATGTGTACTATGGTTACCAAGCACAGCGTCGTTACACGGGTCGCTGGTGGCTGATCTCTGATCGCTGTGGAGATCTGCCTGTTTGACAGCTCACCAGCGACCATGTAGTGACGCTCCAGTGATTCCTGCCAGGTCAGATCGCTGGTGGGATCGCTGGAGCGTCGCTAAGTGTGACGGTACCTTAAGAGCCCCTGTCCCCTGTTTTCCCAGTCATCGGGACAAGTACGCTATATCAGATATTGCTATATTATGTAAAAAGTTACTTTACTTAAATTGGAAACATCCTAAAAGACCCTGAAGAGCCTCATGGATACAGGAAGTTAATAGTGAAATCATCATCTGTAAGCTTACATATGTAGCAAGGGGGTCCAGATGAATTTAATAAGATCTGAGGAAAATGTATGTATGCAACTGCTATAATCTTAATTAATGGGAACCTGTCAGGTCAAAAAAGCATTATAACCTACAAGCAGGAGCCTGTGTGAGCTAGCAATCCCTACCTACACATCCCTGTGTAATAGTGTGTAATATGAAAGTAATAAAATATGTTTTATCACTTATGTGTACCCTATGTAAATGAGCAGGTCTCTAGCCCCATGGGCGTCGCATTGCCCCGTGGGCGTTTGCATGCTTTCCATACCACCCCTGTGGGCTTGATGCCATGGATTTCCATGAGTGACGGTAATGTCTGCGCCTTCAAAATCCCACACGTGCGCGCTTACAATTCTTACCGCCTTCTCATCCTGGTTGCTCGTCTGCTTCAGACGCGCACTGCACATGCTCAGAAGACTCCTGCGGTTTCGGCAGCGCGTGTCTGAACCCAGCAAGTAAACACCAGGATGAGAAGGTGGCGAGAATGGTAAGTGCGCACACGCGGGATTCTGAAGGAGCAGACGTGACGTCGCTTATGTAAATCCATGGTATCACGCCCACGGGGCATGTGATGCCCATGGGGCTAGACACCTGCTAATTTATATAGGGCATTTGTAAGTAATAAAACGTATTTTATTACTTTCATATTACACCACAGGGATGGGTAGGAAGGGGTTACTAGCTCACACAGGCTCCTGCTTGTAGGTTATAACACTTTTTTGACCTGACAGGTTCCCTTTTAATACATGTTATTGACTATAGAAAAGGTATTGATACCGGACCTCACGGCATGTATATCTGATCCATGCTTCTGAAAATCATGTGGTCTCAAACTATGGCTGCACATCTATTTTTTTTTTTTTTTTCTCTTTTTTTTTTAATTCCTTGTTTATACTTAGTTGGCCCCTGTTGAGGTAATTCAACATAACTGTTGTAAAAAGATAGAATTCACTTTCTTATCAGAGTAATTGATTTACGCGGTTGTGGTTATAAATAATGCATGTCTTTATTGTAATGCTATTGATATACTATGTACAACTCTGATATGTATAAGCAGTATGACGGTATGTTTTATTGTAATCACTTTTATTGATCTTGTACAACTTTTTTTATGAAATGTTCCTAAAAAATAATGAATACCTCTAGGATAAGCCATTATTAGTTGATCTTGAGTATCTGGTCCTTGGTAATAAGCCAAATTGGACTAAGCTGCAATATCACGCACACCTGACTGGAATGAAAAACACAAGATGCTGCGCCTGTATAAATAATGAGGGTGATGAAGCTTGCTGGTCACCACAGCCCCTCATCACACTGATCAGTGGGGTCTCCACATTCAGACCCTACCAAATATTGACAATCTGTTCTATGTACTCTGGATTTGTACTATTCTGCATAAGAAATTACCATAAATGATTCTTCATCTACCACTACTGAATATGAAATGTACACATCTCAGATTTACTCCCAAAAATATTTTCTTTCCATGAGTCTGAAGGCAGCACATGAAGGGTTTATATTCCTCCTCCCTCATAACTAAGGAAGACATAGCGTATCAGACTGAAACATCACTAATTCATTACGCAATCATTCTCCACATTCACAAAACACCCCTGAGACAATGACTAGACATATAGGTATGCAGCAATAAAATGTAATGGGGGGCTTGATTGTGCTGCCTTCAGACTTGTGGAAAAAAACCTATTGGTGAGTAAATTTGAATTTTCCTTATCGTCTTCAGGTAATAAACACAGGGCCACCATCAGGGCATGACAACCATGAGTGGTGTATGGCCCGGTGAAGACCGGAGCCCGGGGTAATTACTTAGCTTTATTAAGCCCAGGGCTCAGGCCCCCTCTTCACCGGGCCCCAGTCACAGCGGCAGCAGAGGGGCCCAGTCTAATTTGCATGCAAACTATCACTTCAGGGGGAAGCGGAGTCTCAAGGGGGCCCGAAAAATTTTGCCAGTATGGGGCCCCGAAATTCCTAGTGTCACTAGGTAATTGCAGCCAAAACCTTATACATGGAGCATCCAAATGGCAGCATAGAGCTGCTCTAGACACTCAACCCCATGTATGACAATATGCTATGGAGAAAAGAAAATGCAGTGGGAATTCTCCCGGATTTCTTCCATAGTGTCAATAAAATAAAACATTAAAACCTAATAAAGAAATACACAGTCCCGCTGAGACAGAAGACACGTCTAGCCGTTGTCTCAGGAGTGCATCAGTGTATGTGGCGAATGATTAAGTAATTAATTAGTGATGTATAAAGGCCCCTTTACACACTGAGACTTTCTAGCGATCCCACCAGCGATCCCAACCTGGCCGGGATCGCTGGAAAGTCTCTGGAGAGTCGCTGGTGAGCTGTCAAACAGGCATACCTGGAAAACGATGCAACAGCGATACGGACCTGCACAACGACCTAGCTAGTCATTGGGGACGTTGTAAAGCAGCTTTTTGAAAGGGAAGTTGCTAACGAAGTCGCTGTAAAGTCCCCTTTACACACTGAGACTTTCTAGCGATCATGCTGCACAGCGGGAAACAAAGGACCAAAGAATGGTCCTGAGAGATGTGTAGCGATCAGTAACTTCACAGCAGGGGCCAGGTCGCTGATGTGTCTCACACACTGCAATGTCGCTGGGGAGGCCGCTATTACGTCACAAAACCGGTGACGTTACATGTCGTTTGAGATGTTGCAGTGTGTAAAGCCACCTTAAGTCTGATGCTCGCGCTTTCTGTCCTAGCGGAGAGTAGAATTAATATTAACCCTTCATGTGCTGCCTGAGGACGATAGGAAAATGACTTACCTGTATTAAGACAAATTATCTGCAGCCTCACTATATACTATGACATACCGATATCCTGTAATAATCAGCTCATGCATTAGCCCAGAAGTTTGTTTTCTTGAATAAAATGGTTATTGAAGAAATGTTGTGACCTCTATGGGTTCCTTCATTAACGGCCCCAATAATAAAATAAAAACATGTTGCTGAATCTAGACATAGCCACTGGTAGTCAATCTGCAGGTAATTATTCAAGGGCTCAATTAACTACTTTTATGAAAAATGTATTTGAAGAAAAAAAAAAACAAAACTTTTTTTTTTCAGAAGAAAATAAATTGAATGTTGAAAATGTTTGTAATAAAGCATTTATTCTATTTCAAATCTTGATAGCCTCTTATATGTTTGGCTTAAATATCGACTTTTCTTTTACTCACATTTTCTCACCAATGGTGGCAAAATCGCCCTCCTACATATACCACAGAGTTGCCATAGCAACACCTACTTACTTTTACAATTTCATGGTAATTTGGCATTCACCATGTCTCCCTGACCTGAAAATCCAGTATAATTTAGACCATTGTCCTGTTATGCATAAATATTTTATGTTCACATTCAATTACAGTATGAACCGGGACCACACAGAAACATTACTGGGCCGCACTGAATTTAGATGAAGGCTTTTCGGTCCATGTTCTATTTCTGGGGTCTGCTGAGGTAAAGTCACTTTTAATGAAGGACTTTGAGCTTGCAAAGTACAGATTGTGCTGCATAAGGCCAACGGGAAATAGGTGTTTACAGCTAACTGAAAATGCTACAAAATGATTTTTTTCACTAATTTCCCCTATAAGCTATAGCCACCCCCGTGAGCCCTTATACAGTAGAACCTCAGATTACGAGTAATTTGGGGTGCGAGCATTTCGCTATACGAGCAAAGCTTGCTGTAAATTTGTTACTCAGTTTACGAGCAAGTTTTGCTGTACAAGAGAAATACTCACCGCACACACTTCCGGTTCTGTACGTTAACCGCGCTCTGACCCGCTCTTGCAGTACGCACGCGCACACACACGCACATATTATGCTCACCTTACCTTTCGTTCCATTGCCGGCCTCATGGTTCTTGTAGTTCGCCAGTACAGGATGTGTATTGGGTATCCATCGCGACGATGTCAGCGCTCTTGCAGCAGAATTTCTGGCATCGGTCGCGATGGTTACCCGATACACTTCCTGTACCGGCGAACTACAAGAACCAGGAGTCCGGCGATAGAACGGAAGGTAAGGTGAGCATAATATGTGTGTGTGCGTGTTTGTTTCTGTGTGTTTGTGCGTGTGTGGAAAGGCACATTAGGGGACCAGGATAGGACATTGAACAATGTGAGGAACGAATTGTCTGAGCTTGCATTATTTCCTATGGGAAATTTTGCTTTGCTAGACGAGTAACTTAGTTTACAAGCACACTCCCAGAATGGATTGTTCTCGTAAACCAAGGGTCCACTGTATAGCATTTTAGAGCACTGCATACGAGGGGCTTCTGATATCTCTTTGGCTTTGTGCTTTTTTTTTTTTGTTTGTTTCTATGGTAATAAATGTTACATCACATGAGATCCTTATACGTTTAAGGCCAGAGTCACAATTGCGAGTGCCTCGTGTGTATTTCGCGCGAGTCTCTCATGGAATCACCTGGCATGGACTCACACTCTCCGGACAGGAGCGTCTCAGCTGCATAGACATACATGCAACCGACCTGCTCCTGTCAGGAGAGTCAAGTCCGTGCTGGGTGATTCAATGAGAGACTCGCGCGAGAGACACACGAGGCACTCGCAAGTGTGACTCTGGCCTAATATATGTTTTCAAAATGTTGTGTTTGTTGCTTATGGCAACAGTGTTCTATGCACGCAGGAAAACAAAATGGTGGAGTCTAATGCGATATTCACAGCAACTGAGAGCAGAGGAGTGATAAAATTCTTGTTTCTGCAAGGAAAGTCCGCGAAGGATATTCATGGTGATATGTCGCAGACCTTGGGGGATCAATGCCCTTCATATTCCACAGTTAAGGACTGGGTTGCCAAATTTAAAACGGGCCACTTCCGCGCCAATGATGAGGAATGTCCTGGATGACCGAGAATGGTTGTTCCGGAGATCGTCGATGCTGTGCACAACCTCATACTGGAGAATCAACGAATTTCAGCTAAAGCAATAGCAGACATTATGGGGATTTCCTGTGAATGTGTTTGTCATTATCAATGAACATTTGGACATGAGGAAGCTATCTGCAAAGTGGGTCCCCAAATGTTTGACAACAGATCAAAGAAGCATGAGAGTGAAAACTTCTCGGTCCATTTGTCAGCGTTTCCGGACTGATAAGAACTTCCTGGATTGACTGGTCACTATGGATGACACCTCGATTAATTTGTATGGCCCTGAAAACAAGGAGCAGTCAGAAGAGTGGAAGTACAGTGGTTCTCCAAGTCCAAAAAAGTTCATTGTGCAAAAATCAGCCACTAAATTTATGGCGTCTGTGTTCTGGGATAAGGAGGGCATGCTGCTAGTGGACTACTTTGAAAAGGGTTCCACCATCAATGCAAGGTATTACCTTGAACTTTTGGACCAATTGAAGGAAGCTCTGAGGGCCAAAAAGGCATGGCAAGCTGTCCAAAAGAATCTTGTTCCTGCAAGACAATGCCTCCGCTCACACTGCACAAGTGACCACGGCAAAACTGGCAGAGCTGGGATCCCAGCTGGTTGACCACCCACCTTATTCACCAGATCTAGCTTCCGCCAAATATCACCTATTGGTCCGGTGCCTCCTCCATTTTGTACGATCACGGTCTTCCTGCCCAGAAGTGCATGACACATCCTACGTCATCCACATAGAGGCTGCCATTGCCCTTCTGCGCATACACACTTTGATCTACCCAGTTAAAGGGAACCTGTTAAAGTGAGCATGCGCAGGAGTGCAATGGAAGCCTCCGTTTGAATTATGCAGGACAAGTCATATAAAAGGGGCTGGTCATTAGGATGGTGATCGCAGCAGAGTGGAGGCGCCGGACCCGTGATCAGTGACACCTATCGTACTGGACCACCCCCTATTTGAGTATTATAATGGTGTTTTTTACGAATATCAAAAATAGAAACAGTCCTGCAGCACCGGTAATAAGTGAATCTGTGACCAGGGTTAAATGAACAAGTGGTATACCCCCAAGTAAGCGTTATGAATTATGCTGGAAGGTGCTAACTCAAAAAAAAAACAGCCCAATGTCCTTGCAAGGACCTGTTGAAGCGCAGACTGTGCAAAACGTTGTCGTGCTGTGGGCGGCCCGCATTTAATTCCCGACCCACTATTTTATGGAACCTAAGAAATAAAGCAACAATTTAATGCAATGGTGAGCGACACTCGTTTTTCTTCTTTTTGGATTAAGAAAGGTGTTTTTTACATTCTACAGAGCAGCCTTGGCTCTTATATACAGCATTCTGGAATGAAGTATATAAGGGCTCACTGTCTGTGATCGCAGCTCATATGGGATAAACCTAGTGACAGGTTCCCTTTAAACCACCCCTATAGCTTTTTTTTTTTTTTTTGTCACCGCTGCAGTGGCGCTTTAAATGTAAACCCCCCTGCCCAGTCTCATACCTTCTGGCATTTTTACAAGTTACAAACTCCGCTCTGGTCCCGCGTCGCCATCTTGTGCCTGTAGCTTCTGAGTGGCCAGAAGTCAGAAGTTACATCACAGGTGCTCAGTGTATCTATATGACGCCAGAACAAGGCTCCCATAGAGATGCATTGTAGAATGACCTCCGGTGTGCTCCATGAAACATTGGAGCTGCCAGCAGGTCACTTTTTAGTGCATATCGACCGGAACTCTGCTGAAAAAGGATGAATGTGGCAGAAGGTGAGTATAAAACAGGGCTATGGGGATTTAGATTTAAAGCACCACTATAGTAGTGCAATAAAAAAAACCTGCCGCTGTAGCGGTGCTGTAAACGTAAAAGTACATAAAATAATAATGAAAAAAAGTACTGGTACGGAATTTTTATTTTATGCCGTGCACTTAAATAGTTTTTAAACTTTTCATATATATTTTCTATTTTTCTATATTATTAGTGATGAATGAGAGTTCTCAGCACTGCTCGTTACTCGATCGGGATGCTCTGGTACTTGTGGAGCTCGGCCGGGTATCGCTGGTGCTCTGATAGTTCACCCATGAAACAATGACCACAACACACAGGCTTGCTTCACTACATGATGTGTGAAGACACCCCAGGGAGAAACAGTCACAGTCTCTGAATGGCTCTGCCGGGGAATAAAACAACGTTCCCGGACGCGGTGCGACCCAAAAACCCCAAAAATTCCTGCTCGAATCGAGGAACGAGCATTCGAGCATTTTACTGCTCGTCCATCACTATATATTATATACAGCTATAGCATTATCTTTGCTTCTTTCGATTTTTCTATAGACATTTTAAGTTTTAGATTAAACACAAGAGACAAGTCCTTGATTATATTTATTCAATCACTAAAATGAAAAAAACAAAAAAAAAAAAATCACACATAGAATAATATAGGCACACATCAATAAAAACAAGATTTTACGTTCATGTACTTTCCCACATTGTTTTCATATAGTCAGGGTTTTTTTTTACAAAATATTGATCCACGTT
The DNA here is from genome assembly GCF_048569485.1 of Anomaloglossus baeobatrachus. Classification (NCBI taxonomy): domain Eukaryota; kingdom Metazoa; phylum Chordata; class Amphibia; order Anura; family Aromobatidae; genus Anomaloglossus; species Anomaloglossus baeobatrachus. The sequence continues at coordinate 102,715,231 of NC_134357.1, read as the reverse complement.
AATGATAAATTTGGTAACATTTTATATGGTTACTCACAAGTATCAAAACATGTAGCCTTAGTGGTCCCATGGACTTTACTCCAAAAGTCCTTTTAAGACTTTTTGTGATTCGCAGGGTAAAGTCTTAAAATTCTATGCAAAAGAGTGCCAGGATTTCTCCTTTTGTCACCAGCAAGGATCAGCTACGAGATATCCGGGGCGAGGCTTTAGCGGTAGGGCCCCATGCGCACGCTGCAGTTTTTTTTTTATACGTTTTGCTGCAGTTTGTGCTGACCTCTTCACCACAAACTGCATGCTTCTCCTTGCCCAGCATAGTCTATGGGATTTCATATTTGGTGTGCGAACATTACTTTTTTTTGGGCTGCATTTTTGTGGTGACCCCAAAATCCTTTTGCGTTTTTTTCACCAATTAGTGATAACCCCCCCCAAAATGCATAAAACAATCCATGGTCAAAAAAGCGTCAAAAAGCACAAAAAAAGCATGTGTTTTTTTGGCCACAGAGTGCATTTTTGTGGTCACGACAAAACTGCAGAGTGCGGACATACCTTAATTGGTGGCTAAAACTTGGTGATTACACTTTCTACTTTGTGTATGGAGCAGATATAGCTGCTTTTAGTTTTATGAAACAAAATGTGTTAGTTGCAGAATACTTTGGAAGACCTAGGCCATATATAAACTTATCATTGAGGATGGGGGTTAAAACCAGTAATTCCAAAATGTGGACTCTGGAATCATGAGAAAGGGTAGCTCCATCATAGAAGAAGAAGTGTGCATGTTCAACCTCAGCTTCATTCATTGTCAATATGACTGACTGTGAAAGACCAGCTGTTTACTTCTTTTCTTTTTCCAACACTTGCATTAACAATAAATGAAGGGGGAGGCCGAGAATGCGCACCTCATCAATGGAGGCTGCAAAGACTCCTCGAGATTCCAGAGCTCCAATCTGTATTTCACTTGCATATCTATATATATAATTGCCTTATTCTGTCTTGCTCCAAAATTACAACCGTCGCCACACCACGTGCGCTAAAGAGCCTGCGACCAACGGCTCAGCTAACTGAACAGCCGAAACTACGGGCCGATAGGACGACAACTGACACTTTTCTCCGCACCCACAAGGAGCCCCAACTCCACACGAAGCCCCGACTCCGCGGTGAGTGCTGCACCCCCCAGGAGCCCACACCGGCAACCCAGCCGACACATACCCACCGCTCGCCTCCGCCCCCCCCGCACACATTGCCCCACTCAGCTCCACCCCCCCATGTATACACTGAACACACACGAATAGTCACCTGTCCCCAGCCATGCAGTCATCAGCACTGACTTCCTCAGCGCCATGGCCCCGCTCGGCTCCACCCCCCCCCGCACTCCGCCCCTGCATGTATACACTGAACATACACACACACCTGGATAGTTACCTGTCCCCAGTGTGAGGTAGCGACCACCAATGTGGTAAATGGTCGCTATGTGTCGCAATGGAGAAGGTCCCTGCGATATTAAAGTGAAGAAGTTGCTATGGGACTTGTAGTTCCACAAAGGCTTGGTTCTGCATATAAGGGTCAGGTTCCCTTTAACAAGGCCAGTATGCTGTGCAGGTCTGAAACCACAAACCTCCACCTGTGGGTGTGTCCAGGCTGATTTAGGAGACTGTCAGTGTGTGTGGAGCAGCCCTGCATGATGAGCAGCCTCAGGCAGGTAAAGAGGCTGCTATTCTCAGAGAGGTTGGAGCCTCTGGAAGGAACCTGCCTAAGGAAGCGTGGGTTGCCTTCAACCTTCTGGAACTGAGTGTGTGGAGGCTGAGGGAGCTCCACTCTGACACTTGTAGTGTCCAAACCTGAGCGGGCGGTCCGCTACAGAGACTGACCAGAAATCCGTTTCTCATGGGGAGACAGCCATACCTTTACTATGGACATTAAATGGACTTGAAGCCCACGGTATGTGAAGGTGTTTTGTTTAACTTTTCCTTTAAGCCAGGAGAGGCTTCATTGTATTTTGGAAGGGCAGTTTATGTTGTACTAATAAACTGCTGCATTTTTGAGAGAGACTGTGTTGCCTGTGTATGCCTAAGCTACCCTGCATCGCTGCAAGCGAGTAAAACCCCCAGGTTGCGGTAAGCAACGTTTACATATGGTGTCTCGAATGCGGGCATGCGGTCTGGTTGCTAGGGGCAACGCAGCCTGGTTGCTAAGGGCAACTGCCTAGGACGTATTGCTGTGGATCGGCGGGTCCACGAAAATCGTGTCGGCGCACTCAAGCAGCTGGCGGTGGATCGGCAGGTCCACGAACAGGGACAGCGTGCTCCAGCTGCTGGCGGTGAATCAGTGGGTCTGCAGGGTTCTGTGCTGCAGTGGCGAGAGACCAGTGACTGGAGGTTCCAGGCCAACCCGGAATTGCGGGGCCCTGTTTGGTGAGCAGTGATACACCACAGGCTGGAGATCCTGGTTGTACGGGCGGTACAACCTGGAAAGGTTAGTGGTTCTCTAACCCCCTCCCCCCTCTTTAGACCACCGGGTATTACCCATTGGAGCGCCCCTGCTGTTTGTTTTCTTGTTTCAGCATGGAGGGTGCACAAATGGATGCTATGGAGGAGCTGTACCAGTTCCTTGTGCGCGGACAGCAGGAGCCGTCAGTGCGGACCGATGTGGCAGCAGTGGACCAGTTGATAAACTCCCTTCTGGGGCCAGTACGAACACAGGGTGCTCAGCAAGATAAAGGGGAACTGTGTGAACTGGGGTCTAAAGACACTGCAAGGAAGCCACAGAAACCCCAAAAGGGGGTGGAAACCCATGAAGGGGTGGTTGCCCAAAAGGGGATGGAGCATCCCATAGACAAGGGTGCAGTGGCGCAGATGGACAGTAGTCAAGCACAAAGGTGTTCATGCTGCAAGTGTCCTGTCTGCAGTATAGACCACCCATCTGACGAGAAGCCACGTCTGTGTACCGTGGAAGTGGATGGGGAATCTGTAACTGGACTTGTAGACTCAAGGAGTTTGGTGACCCTGGTGAGGGCCACCTCTGATGTCTACCTGATTCCTGGAAAGAAGTTCCACGCCAACTGCACCCACAATAATGATAAAGAATACCCAATGACCAGTGTGGTCATTAAGACAAAAACGGACATTGGTTCTCATGATGTTGGTGTAGTTTCAGATTTACAGCACCCAATTATTATAGGTTGGGACTCCAAATTATTTGTGGACTTGTGGAAGCAGGGGGAAGTGTCCGGGTGCTTTTGTAAGAGCCGTAACAGTCCAAAGGAAGCTCCACCACAGCGGGAGATTAAAAAGAGTCCTTGTGGGGTGGCTGTGTGTGGTAAGGTGAAGATAGCACCCCCTAAAGGTGACTGTCCTAAGTTAGTGGGGAGCAAAGAAAAAGGTGGACATGCCCAACTTAGTGACATGATGTGTAAGAAAATAAATGACAATATGACCGTTAGTGACGGAGGAGCTCCAGAAAAGGGAGCCAACACCTGGTTAGGTGGGAACATGTCAGTCCAGGACACCAGGTTGAGTGACGATGACTCCAGTAAATACACTGACTCTACTAAAGTGACAAACGAGTACAGTGACGTACTGATGAGCGAACAGGGGAAAACCTCCTCCCGTCGCCGAAGGCGCAACAGGCGTAGAGAGGCGGAGCGAGCTACAACCTCTGAAAATATGGTCCAGGTAGAGACAGTGTCATGTAGTTCTGCCAAAAGGGTGGATTCCCTTCCAGAATCTGAGTGTGCAGAGAAGGTTGAGAAAGGCACGTTGCCAATAGCAACCGCTAATGTAGTGTTGGACAGCAAAATCATGCAAAAGAAAGATGAGTCTGAGCTGGAACTGACACATTGTAACGGCAGAAATCAGCAGGGTGAAAGTGCAGAAAAGGAGCCGACCAAAACAGTAGTGGTGATGTCCCCTATGATTTCCTGGTGTGAGGCTGATGGTCTGTTGAGTGAAAACCCTATAGGAGAAGAAATCCTGGAGGCTGTTGGTGGAGGAAAAATCCACAAAGGTCATGGTGAGCAGACCAGTGATTCAACCAGTGCTGGCGTGAACAATAGTGCAAACGGCACAAAAGCTGTTGTAGACCCCAGAGAATCTGAGGTTGAAGGTATGGAGTGCAAGAAAGCCTCTGAAGTTGCAGAGAATCAAGAGTCCCAAGAGATGGCTGAAGCTGCAGAAATTGAGAGAACCCTTAAAGTAGGGAAATTTAGCCCAGAAGTCCCATCAGCAGCTGAGAGCTTAACTGAACTTACTGGTAAGACCAAGATGGAGGCCATAAAGATGGACTTGGTACAGAAGATTGAGAATCTTGAGTCCAAAGATGAGGAAAAATTCAAAGGCTCTGAGGCTATGGAAAAACCTGAGGAGAATGCAACTCCAAAGGTGGAGCCTGTGATAAGAAAAGAGGATGGATATAGAAGACCCAAGGAACGGTCTGATGCCCTTACAGCTAAAGAAATTCGGCCAGTTTTTACGTGCATGGTAGAAGTCCCTGCAGACTTGAGAAAAGCCTGTGCCAGTGAGGCGGTACATGAAAAATTCAAGACTGCCGTAGGAGCCTATAAAGTGTACTTTGCCCCAGAGTCTTGTCGGTTGGTGGTGTGCTCTGTAAGTGATGTCACAAAGAAGCGGGTGGCTATCCTGAGTGGCATGCACCTACAGTGTCTTCGCACGAAGTGGCTCATCTCTACAAAGACGGAAGAAGACACCAGACGATTGGAGCATATGAAGCGGCTCACCGCAGCGTTTCAGGAAGTGGTGGTTGTGAAGAAACCATTAATTGGGCTTGCAATAAGAGCGCTGAGAAGTAACATTCAGCAAGCCAGGAAGGTTCCAGGTATTACAGCTATTGAAGTGGAAAAAAACAGTGGAACATTCCGAATCTATGGGAAAACTGCAGAAGCAGTCAAGACAGCTCGAAGGTTGTTGGAGTTTGTGGAAGAGGTCACACAAGTACCCAGAGAACTGGTTAAGAAACTGATTGGAAGAAATGGAAGAGTCATGCAGGAGATGGTTGACAAGTCCGGTGTGACGAGAGTAAGAATTAATATTCATAATGAAGCCAAGATACTCTGTGAAGTCGGTATGGTTCCATGTGTCATTGTGGGAACAAAAGAGTGTGTTGGAAATGTACGAGTCCTCCTAGAGTACCGCCTGGGTTACCTGGAAGAACTAAGGCAGTTGACCCTAAAAAGGCAGAATATTGCAGAACAACTCCATCAAGTTGGTATGAGGTGGAGACAGCTTTCAGGCTGGGGCCAGGAGAAGGGTTGCCCACCTGATAAAGGTGTTGCCTCAGTTGGCACAGAAAGTAGGTCCTATAAAGAAAGGAACCAAGGTCATGGAAGACCTAACTACACTTTGGGCTATAGCATAAACTCTGAATGGTCCAAGCCCTCTACTCTAAACTCCAAAGGAATGGATGAAGGGAGTAATATATCTACAGTGAAGGATGGTCTTGAGAAAACACGCCAACAGAGCGATGACGACCGAAGACGCAATGGAAGAACAAGCCATAGTAAATCTGCAAAAAGAGAATGCAGACGGTCTAGATATAGCAGATCATCTATCAGCTCAGTGCTGAGGTGCCCAGACAGTAGCCTCTCTAGTGGATTAGATAGCTCAGAGTCGGACCAGACAGTAGTTTCGACTGGAAGAGAGTTTCGCTACTACACTAGCCGTTGGAGACAGTCATGGAGAGAGAGGTCTGACCGGGGGGCGTATCTGAGAAGGGGGTTGACTGAGACGAGTCTGATGACAATGACCGACTTTATGTCAGGAGCTGAAAATCAAGTTTGTCAAAGAGGGCCCTCTCAACTGGTAGGACAAGGTGACACTGATGCCCTGTCTCGGGGCCCCTTTGGGTGTCAAGTGTTCAACCCTACGAGTTTGAACAGAGGGGGGGGGATATGTGAGGTAGCGACCACCAATGTGGTAAATGGTTGCTATGTGTCGCAATGGAGAAGGTCCCTGCGATATTAAAGTGAAGAAGTTGCTATGAGACTTGTAGTTCTACAAAGGCTTGGTTCTGCATATAAGGGTCAGGTTCCCTTTAACAAGGCCAGTATGCTGTGCAGGTCTGAAAACACAAACCTCCACCTGTGGGTGTGTCCAGGCTGATTTAGGAGACTGTCAGTGTGTGTGGAGCAGCCCTGCATGATGAGCAGCCTCAGGCAGGTAAAGAGGCTGCTATTCTCAGAGAGGTTGGAGCCTCTGGAAGGAACCTGCCTAAGGAAGCGTGGGTTGCCTTCAACCTTCTGGAACTGAGTGTGTGGAGGCTGAGGGAGCTCCACTCTGACACTTGTAGTGTCCAAACCTGAGCGGGCGGTCCGCTACAGAGACTGACCAGAAATCCGTGTCTCATGGGGAGACAGCCATACCTTTACTATGGACATTAAATGGACTTGAAGCCCACGGTATGTGAAGGTGTTTTGTTTAACTTTTCCTTTTAAGCCAGGAGAGGCTTCATTGTGTTTTGGAAGGGCAGTTTATGTTGTACTAATAAACTGCTGCATTTTGAGAGAGACTGTGTTGCCTGTGTATGCCTAAGCTACCCTGCATCGCTGCAAGCGAGTAAAACCCCCAGGTTGCGGTAAGCAACGTTTACACCAGCCATGCAGTCCCCGGTGCACTGACATCCTCGGCGCCATGGCCCCGCTCAGCTCCACCCCCCGCACACATTACCCCGCAGGATGGGGGCACATGTCAGGATGGTGGGTGCACCACGATGGGAGTACATACCAGCATTGGGCCACATCACAGCATCAGCATATTTTTACTTAACTTTACACTGTTCATGGCCTTCTTTCATTACAAGCCATGGACATCATTAAATATTAGACTCATCTATCAAAACTGTTCCTTCTGTTGTTTGTCATTTTAAAACCAACAAACTATTATAAGAAGACTAAATTAAACCTAACCCATCCAGTCCATTCATTACCTTATTATTCAATCTGCTAACCTACAGACACATTCTAGACTATCCGATATGTTAGAATCGGGCCACCTTCTAGTTATCTATATTTTTGATAGCAGGCATCATTTGCTGGGTGCTGTAATCTGCTTTAGGGGAGTTAGCACAGCGTAATTCGCAACGTTAGGCTATTTGCCCACGCTGCGGATTTTGCGCGGATTTTGCCGAAAATCTGCAGCAGCGGCACTTCCAAGCCATTTCAATGGCATTTTGGAAATGCTGTGTCCATGCTGCGGATTTGCCGCGGATTTTGATCCGGAAAAATCTGCAGCATGTCAATTATTGGTGCGGATTTTGGGTATAGAATAGGGAAAAAAAAAAAAATCCGCATCAAAATCCGCGGCAAAAATAAGGTGCGGATTTGCCGCGAAAGTCGCGGATTTTCATGCAGAAAAATCCGCAGGTACATTCTACCGTGGACACATAGCCTTAGATGATCAGACAGGCAACACTCTTGGTGGTCAGTGGTCGCTTAATAGCAAGGTTACACAGGCCAACCTGCATTCAGATGTGCACTGAACTATTGAGCTGTACACATGCACTGCCATAGTTTCTTCAGCACAATATCTGTTTACACAGGATAATGAACTGCTAAAAACAATCATCTTTTAGAGCTAAACAAAAGATCATTTCACCTGACGAATGAGGGATTTGATTGTTTTTCGGGTGATTTGCAGCCGTTTTATACTGCAAGATTATTGTTAAATGAGTGTTCCTAGTTCATGGTAACCTTACAGTGTAAACAGACCTTAACATACTTACTCCTCTAATATGTAATCAGGAAGATTCATTAATAAATACGAAAATGAAACACTCCTGCCAATGATACTGCTTAAGCGCGGACTTAAATAAAACTAACTTAACTCCTAAACACCTCATCATTTTATATAAAAAAATGCATTTAGCGCCTTGTAGTCATTTACATAACACCAATTGGAAATATGACCGTACAATTTACCTACAAAACATCTTAGAAAAATTACTCAATACCAAATACTGCAAACTGCTTTCTTAGACTTGGTACCCCATAAATTCCATGCACAATGTACCAAAACTCCTGGGGTATACTATATTTGAGGGGAAGAGGAAAAAGGGAAAGAATGATGTGCTTTCCATTCGTATTAAAGGGCATTTGTCTTCTCTTCTGGGGCAACTTTGTAAAATTCCCATATTGCCATTCCTCTGTTACTCACCCTGAAAATGTGTTACTAAATTAAAGTGGTTGTTCACTACTTTTACATTGATGGCCTATCCATAGGATAGGCCATCAATGTCTGATCACTCCACCCACCCACTGATCAGCTGTTCTTGGTCCCGATGGTGGCAACAGGCAGTCGGAAATGCTCAGTTTTGGAGCTGTTCTGTCTTCTGATCTTGGCTGCAGCCGGGTACTGCATATCCAGCTCCTATTCACCTAAATAGGAGGCGGATGTCCAGTACCCGGCTGTGGCCACTATCAGAAGACAGAACAGCACCAGAACTGAGCATTTCCGGCCGCCTGCTGCCGCCACCAGCACTAATAGCCAAATCGGCGGGAGGGTGGAGTGCCGGACCCAAGCCAATCAGACATTGTTGACCTATCTTAAAGATAGGCCATCAATGTAAGGGTACCGTCTCACTAAATGACGTACCAGCGATTCAGACCACGATATGACCTGGTCAGGATCGCTGGTGCGTCGCTACATCATCGCTGGTGAGCTGTCAATCGGGCAGATCTCACCAGTGACAAGCCACCAGCCAGCAGCGACTCGTGGATACGATGCTGCGCTTGGTAACCAAGGTAAATATCGGGTAACTAAGCAAAATGCTTTGCTTGGTTACCCGATATTTACAATGGTTACGCACACCGCTTAGCGCTGGCTCCCTGCACTCGTAGCCAGGGTACACATCGGGTTACTAAGCAAAGTGCTTCGCTTAGTTACCCGACGTGTACACTGGCTACATGTGCAGGGAGCCAGTACTGGCAGCCTGAGAGTGGTGTATGCTAGGAACAAAGGTAAATATCGGGTAACCAAGCAAAGCGCTTTTTCTTAGTTACCTGATGTGTACCTTGGTTACCAGCATCCGCAGCTGTCAGAAGCCGGCTCCCTGCTTCCTGCACATTCAGATCGTTGCTCTCTCGCTGTCAAACACAGCAATGTGTGCTTCACAGCGAGAGAGCAACAAGCAAAAAATGAACCAGAGCAGTGTGTAACGAGCAGTGATTTCACAGCAGGGGCCAGGTCGCTGCTTAGTGTCACACATAGCGAGATCGCTGATGAGGTCACTGGTGCGTCACAAAACCTGTGATCTCGCAATGTGAGAAGTACCCCTAAAAGTAAGGGACAACCGCTTTAACAAATTGATTAGTTTGCTATCAATTGCCTTATCAATGGGATGTGTTGGAGCTCTTGAGCTCTTTAATAAATGCTGGCAGTGTCAGAAAAGGACAAAGCTTATTGACAAGGGTAATGATAGCACCCAGACGTCAATTTCGGAGAAATAAGAGAGGAATTGCAAACACAAAGTAGTAAGAAAAGATGCATTGACACTGTTATTTTACTTGGTATACAAGAAATTACCAGACCCTCTTTACATTGTGTTAGCGCTTGCTAATTATTCTGGCACATTTTTCATTTTTCTCAGTGGAAGACAAAATATAACTTTAAACTGTGTAAAATGTTTAAAAAGTGTAACTAAACTTTACTTTTTATTCAAATGTTAATCAGTTATTACAAAGTTATGAAACTTTGCTCAGGATTCCAGAACCTTATTTTGCTTCCTTTTTTCTAAAACACCAGGTTGAAAGTGCTGTTTCAGCTGCCTGGTTCATGTACCTGGAGTAGCTGATTTTACCTGCAGCTCTAGCAAATATATGTACTCTGGTGTGAGCTTCTCTGCTCTCTTCCCTCAATACATAGACAGGGAGAGAGTTTGTAAATAGTGTGACCATAGTGGAGCAGAGAAGCGCTCAATGGAGTATTTGCTACAATTGCAAGTTAAAACATCTATTGTCAAACTATAACCAAATTGACAACCAGCAAGCCAAATTCCAAAAAATCAATAATTCTTTATTAATATTTAAAATTTAATATACAATATATAAAACCCGAATGGACCACCCCAAATGACGGATGGTATTGATATGGGGAACCAGCAACCACAATAATGATTTAACAGTTCATAACCTTAGTTATATAGTTATATCCGGTCTAAATCGACTATATGTGGCAGAGGAAAGACACTGTCTGTTGTAAAGTTATATATAACAAATACCAAGTAGCCACATCAGAAATAGATGAAAAGGTAGTCATTTGAAGCACAAACAATATTACCAACAGACAGCAGGTCCAATGCAGAGAGTGGTGCGGCGTCCCCTCACACTGACGCGCGTTTCACAACAAGCGTGCTTCGTCCAGGAGTGCTTAATATTATGTATTGTATATTAAATTTTAAATAATAAAGAATTATTGTTATTTTTGGAATTTGGCTTGCTGGTTGTCAATTGGTGTTGCTATTGTAATTGCATGTAGGCTTACATACTAGTTGTGGTATTGGTGTTACACTATAAACAAAGCAAGTAAACAGCCCTTTTATCAATGAGCGTAGGAGAAAAGGAATCAAGATAAAGTATTGGAGTTCATTATAAAGGTTTATAACTTTTCAAAGACAGATCAATAATTAAATAATACAAAAAAGTTTACTTTTAAAGGCTGTGTCACAATTGTGTATTTCCTGTAAAACAAAGATGTGAATCTCATTAGTGTAATGTATTGGTCCTTATATTTAAACTTTAGAATGACACAAAATTAGCAAATACAATATTGTACATGGCCGTTGATCACAGGCTGTAAAGTGACTACAATTTTGTTCCTTCCATCTGGACAATGTAAGATTTTCTGAGTGTATGATTTGGCCCAGTAGCTTCAATTGTTCTAAAAGTTATACTGAATCCAACTTTATTACCAGAAGATGAAAAGTTTGTTGAAAGAAGTTAATTTTATTATACTGTAATGTAACTACATATAAGAGAACGGTATTTTTTTCCACAGATTTTTACATTATAATACGGCCACAAAACCTCACACTTGGTGCATGGAATGATAAATGGGTTTGTCTGGGATTTAAAGGGTTTGTACCACAAATAATTGTACATTTTAATGAATAGATCTTAAAATAAAAATAAGTTCCACAATTGGAAGTGTTAAAAAAAAAAAAAAAAATGTTCCTGTCCCGCGATATTCTTACAAATGTGTCACCGTGTAATGGATGAGTCCGACCATGCAGGAACAGGTCGGATATACCACAGCTCCTGGGCAGGGGAGGATATAAAAGAGAGTGTACAGACATTACAGCCGGGGATCGGAGTTGATTCTTTCTGTGATGAAAGACATTTCATTGCCTGTTTAAAAACTTGTTTTACATCACAGAAAGAATCAGCTGCTATCCTCGGCTGTAATGTCTGTATTCTATCTTTTACTTCCTCCCCTACCAGGATCTGTGATATATCCAACCTGTTCCTGCACGGTCAGACACATCCATTACAGGGGCACATTTATGAGAATATCTCGGGACAGGAACATTTTATTTTAACAAATCCAATTGTGGAACTTAATACAATAAAAATATCTATTAATTAAAATGTACAATTGTTCATGGCACAACCCCTTTAAATAATAATGAACTGAGGATAGTAAATGTGTTAGAAAAACTGTTACGGATCCATTCAATTCTCTATTGCACTGGTGGGCCCTGCAGCCATTACGCTACTTCCATCACTCATGTGACCGCAGCAGCCAATCCCTGGCCTAAGAGGTGACAACTGCTTACATAGCAGATACATCATTTACATTATTCAGTGGTCACATGATTGATGGATGTGATGTCATCACTGGAGCAAGTAATAAATTATTACATACAATTTCCTGCGCTTTGGATTTATTTCATTTATTTTTTTAAATCCCCAAAAAACCCTTAAAATAGTTTTCCAATTTTAGGTCATTAAAGCTTATTCATTAAGAAAATAATAATAATAATGATGCATACACACACAAAAATATGTATTATACTTTGGTTTTCGGATCTTTACAATTTTAATAATTCTGACATCTTTCAGTGAATTGAGACATTTTAAGCTTTGAACAAAAGTCATTCTTCTCATTTGAGCCTTACACATTTCAATATATCTCACAGTGTCAAAAATTAACAAAAAAAAACCATTTAATTTATATCCTTCATGCCTGACCCAAATCTTGGCTAGTCATCAGAAAGGATGTAATAAGACTTATTGTTATTTACCATGAATTTGCTACTGATGTTTTCACACAGAAAAGCATTGTGTTTAGAGTTGATCGGATCGGCTATAATTCGGGTCCGACGGATCCGGATCGGGTTGACGCCGAAGTCCGGATTCGATCCAGAATCCGCGGCTATGTAAATCAATGGGGAGCCGGATCCGGGACGAGAGAGGAGAGAGAGAGGAGAGAGACAAAAAAAAAAACCTGATCCGGATCGTGCACCCTGGATCCCGGGTACTAGTCGGACTCTGATCGGAACCTCGAACCGTGCGGATCCGGATTTTTCAGATCCGGGTCCGCTCAACACTAATTGTGTTCACTGCACAACTCTCAACATTGGACATACAAACAGGATGAAAGGCGACCAAAGTTATCAAATTTGACCATTCCCCCGAATTAACAGATTTCAAATGCCAATGACCAATTGCCACTGGCTGAAAAAGAAATGGTCATGTTGGATTTTTCTCGCCATCTCACAATATGTACTTCTGGTTTGACTGGCCAATTAAGATTGATTACTTGTCCCTTTGCACACGTGCAGTCAGTTTTCTACATTTTTAGGCTATATCCCTAATCTGTCAGCCATTCTGGCATGTTGATGGCAGCACTGTTCATACAAATGATCAGTGTACAACAGATATGATGCTAATCTTAAAGAGAATCTGTCACAAGGTTTTTGCTATGTAAGCTTAAAACAGCATGTTGGAAGGATTAACACACAGATTTCAGGGTTGCCTGTCTTGTCAAGGTCTGATCTGTTGTTTATTTGCTATGTTTGTTTAAACAGCAGGATTTAGCATTGCTTGGACTACATTGTCAAGCGCTTGGCAGTCTGGAATGCCCCCCCTCTTATTGACACCTCATTGTCAATGTTCAATCTGTATAGAGATCCTGGTGTGGGCAAAGACACCTCTCTCAGCTCTGCTAGATGGCTAAATCTAATAATTCTGATTCTGTCAAAACGGCTGCACTCAGTAATCTAAGTGATACATGGTTGGATTCAGGATCTCTTTAGGTACCGTCACACTAAGCAACTTACCAGCGATCCCAACAACGATAGGGATCGCTGGTAAGTTGCTAGGAGGTTGCTGGTGAGATGTCACACTGCGACGCTCCAGCGATCCCACCAGCAACCTGACCTGGCAGGGATCGCTGGAGCGTGGCTACACGAGTTGCTGGTGAGCTCACCAGCAACCAGTGACAAGCCCCCAGCGCCGCGTGGAAGATGCTGCGCTTGGTAACTAAGGTAAATATCGGTAACCAACCCGATATTTACCTTGGTTACCACCGCACGGAGCTACACGTGCAGAGAGCAGGGAGCAGCGCACACTGAGCACTGGCTCCCTGCTCTCCTAGTACAGCACACATCGGGTTAATTACCCGATGTATGCTGCAGCTAAATGTGCACAGAGCAGGGAGCAGCGCACAATGCTTAGCGCTGGCTCCCTGCTCTCCTACTTACAGCACACATCAGGTTAATTAACCCGATGTGTCCTGCAGCTACATGTGCACAGAGCAGGAGCCGGCACTGACAGTGAGAGCGGCGGAGGCTGGTAACAAAGGTAAATATCGGGTAACCAAGGACAGGGCTTCTTGGTTACCCGATGTTTACATTGGTTACCAGCCTCCGCAGAAGCCGGCTCCTGCTGCCTGCACATTTAGTTGTTGCTGTCTCGCTGTCACACACAGCGATGTGTGCTTCACAGCGGGACAGCAACAACTAAAAAATGGCCCAGGACATTCAGCAACAACCAACGACCTCACAGCAGGGGCCAGGTTGTTGCTGGATGTCACACACAGCAACATCGCTAGCAACGTCACAAAAGTTGTTCGTTAGCAGCGATGTTGCTAGCGATGTTGCTTAGTGTGACGGGGCCTTTTGTCTACAGCATGCTGCTCTCAGATGACGTAGCAAAAACCTGATGACAGATTCCCTGTAAAGAGAATCTGTTAGCTGGTTTTTGGAACCCCATCTAAGAACAGCATGCTGTACAGAGAGAGAGACCTTGATTGCAGTGATATATCACTTACTAGGCTGTATGTCATAGTTTTGACAAACTTACTGCCAGATCTACCAGTTCTTTAAATGCTTTGCTCTGTATAATCCTGCCCAAATCACTGATTAGTAGCTTTGTGCCTATACACAGTGTACACAGAAAGCTGCCAATCAGGATTCAGAGTGGGGGTATATAGAGCTCATGAATACCTGGCAGCAGATATATTAGTCTTCTAGTGATAATCTTCTGCTGATTAAATAGTGATTTTATGAAAACTATAGCAATCAGTGATGTAAGTGATACATTGCTGGAATTAGGGTCTCTGCCTCTAATATGATGCTGCTCTCATGTTATGTGACAAAAACCTGGTCACAGATTTATTTTAGGACAGGAGCAGACAGCCATAGATTCTCTCATCTGATAGATCGGGCCGATTATAAAAATAACACTCTGATCCAACTCTGATTAGAGTGTGATCCGAGTCTCAGCATGGTGTGCTCCTATTCTTCCGGATAAGTAAATTGGAGCACACTATCTTGAGAAGATGGAGAACAAAATTTCTCCATTTTCTCCATTGTGAGTGTGTGCCAAATTGGAGTGCACTCAAAAGTGATCCAAGTGCAGTTTGACTATTTCCATGCTCTCATGGACTTGCATAGCCGATCCAAATATCGGATCACACTTGGACATGCAGCATTTTTTTTCCTTGAATAGACATTGTCCAAGGAAAAAAAAATCTATGCTTGGCCCCATAGATTAACAATGGTCCGAATACAATCCGATGTTTTGTCGGATCACACTTGGACCAAAAATACAGCCATTTGCCCCACCCGTAAATTTATGTCCAATTTATAAAACACAAAGCCTGTCTTCGCAGCACATACACAGCCCGAGATTCTTGCAAATGTCTTAGAGACTGGTTGAGTCAGTACGAAACCTAGCCATCGATATATACAGCTTTGATCACTTGGAGAAGGCATGAAGATCTCAGACGTTGACTTGAATCTAAACTAGCCCATTATATTTGATGTATAAATATACATGGTGGCGAGACGGAAGGCACTCACCAGAAATGCAATAAAAGAGCTGTTTATTCAACCATCAGGTCAGGTGGAAAAGGCGTGGGGAGGTGGGAACACACAATCCGTCGGACGACGACCGTCTTTACAAGTGACGCTTCCACGAGTCCATGGATTCGTGGAAGCGTCAGTTGTAAAGACGCGAAACGGCCGTTGTCAGACGGATTGTGTGTTCCCACCTCCCCACGCCTTTTCCACCTGACCTGATGGTTGAATAAACAGCTCTTTTATCGCATTTCTGGTGAGTGCCTTCCGTCTCTCCTCCATGGATATTGTGAATTGTGATCTATTGGAATGAGCACCGTGGCCAGTATGCAATGGAATTTACTGTCATATAATGCGTACAAAAACCTGGAACAAGAGGATTAAGCGGTTAGCTCGCTGAATGGTGCCAGTGTTTTCCTCCTTTTTCTAAAGTATAAATATAGCCTTTGAGTAGGTATTCTGCCTTGTGTAACTTTTTTCAATTATTATGCCCTGGTACAGCGCCTCTGCACTGCACACTAATACAAGTCAGCTTTTTTTGCATTCACTGCATCCCTCAACTATCAATACATTATGTCAGTTTCCATCATAGGCTGCAGCTAACATGTCAGTTTAGTTGCTTTACAATTTGGTAAAATATGCAAAATGCATAAAACAAAATCACAATTCAAGAACCTAATCATCTCCTGAAAGTTCATGAGTGAGTTTATACTGGAAAAAAAATCTTTTTCAAGCTACTAAATCTTATCTTGAGCGTTACCACCCACAACCAAGACTCTTATCTAATCAAACATGTAGATAAACATTCTTGATGCATGGTCTAATCTTGCAATTAAAACGTGAAAACTGCCAAGAAGGGTGCTCCATGCATTCACAACTTCTATCATTGTAGTGACATTGGCTGGTCCACTAGTGACCATTTGTAATGGTTTATTATTGAGGACGTGTGCCTTTCCCATCTACGGTCAGATCCATATATAATGTCAGATACACCCTGGAACATTGCAAAAAACCCCCCAAAAAACGAAATTATTGAATCACATCAAAATCACACCATAAAAGCCATATAACTAAAATTCACTTTGAAAGCAAGCGTAAAAGAAACGCTGATCCTACGTATTGCACTTAATATCCCATAGAGCAGCATAATTATACAGCAATTATCGTCATAATACTGAATGCATACTGGTCCACTCAAGCTTATGGTAAACAGTTATCCCTGACACCCGAGATGGAGGAAACAGAAATCATTGGTGAAACAGAGGAATCTACCTTAAAGGGAACCTGTCACCAGATTTGGCGAATATAAGCTGCGGCCACCACCAGTGAGCTCTTATACACAGCATTCCAGAAAACTGTATGCAAGAGCCCAGGCAGCGATGTAGAACGTAAAAAAAACTTTTATAATAGTTACCTAGGGGGTCGGTCCAGTCCGATGGGTGTCGCTACTCTCCGGTCCGGCGCCTCCTCTCTGGGTTGTGGCTAAAATCCAGTGGCTAGAAGGACCTTGGGCGTGACCGGATTGGTTAGTGGGCATGGCTGGCTTGGTTAATGGGCGTGGTAATGTTTGCTCCCATCCACTATAATGATGCAAGGGGGAACTTTGCCTTCCCCTCCACCCCCATCTGGGGATCTTACCTCCAGATCCCTGCTTCTATTATAAACAACTCCATGCCCCCGTGGACTTAAAAAAAATTATGTTGCTTCCAGCTATGTTGGCGGAGGCCTCGCCACTTTTGGTCACACTGGCATGACGTCAGCAGAGCTCCCTTAGCCCACTGGGATTTAGCTGTTACCCTCCTCTCTGCGGTGATCACCATCCTACTTCTTCTGAGGCCTGTGTGTATGAATTGTCATACATCATGCACACTGGCCAGCATTGAGGTCCTGCGCAGGCGCACTTTGATCTGCCCTACTCAGGGCATTGTAGTGCACATGCACGGGCGGTCTTTAACCTTTCCTAGTGCCTGTGCATTACAGTATTTTAATCTTCCCTCAGCAGGGCAGATCAAAGTACGTCTGCGCAGGACCGTAATGTTGGCGTGTGTGGATGATGTAGGACGCATCATCCATACTGGGCTGGGTAGAAGGAAGACAGAGATCGCAGCAGTCCAGTCTGATGGTTGTCACTGCTCTCCGGTCTGGAGAGCAGTGACTACCATCAGACTGGACTGCCCCTTAGGTGAGTATTATAAAAAAAAAATTTTATGTTATACAGAGCAGCCTGGAGCCTTATATACAGCATTCTAGAATGCTGTAAATAAAAGAGCCCACTGGTGGTGGCCGCGGCTTATAGTCTCCAAATCTGGTGACAGGTTCCCTTTAAACTCGAAGAACAAAACCCATTGCCTGCCAGCAGCTGGCGGACTATAAATCCTAGTTTTGGGTTTGTTGCTTCTCCAATACCCAAGAAGCCCCCTTTACTTAATCATCATCACCATCATTTCCTTACAGCTCGTCCTCAGAGGTATGAGTTACGTTTGTAAGTTGACATTCGTCTTTAACATGGCATCTGTTAAGAAGGTGGTTGTACTGCTTCTTCAAGTCCTCAAAAACACAAACAGACTGTTGAGAATGGGGAAAAGGAAGAAGATTTTCATTAAGCAGCATCTGAACTTGGTACTCTTCTCTAGGAGACTCTGCAAAGTCACAGTGGTACAAGACAAAGACCAGGTTGGAAGCATAAGGCACGATTCTGCCACTGCGAAACCTCTGCTCCAAGTGTTTGGAGAAGTTGTCAGCCAATAAAGGTTTTTCATCCTTAAACAATCCCATAAGAGCCAATAATGGCAATAGAGTCTCTGCATGTCCGAACTGCATAACCACAGGAGTGGAGATTTGCTGAGATCTGAAATACATAAAATCATTAATAGTTTAGTTTGTTTGTTTTTTTTTACTTTTCAGTCAAGCAATTTTTTTGCATGCAAAATCAGAAAACCAGTCAGGAGGTTTAGGGTTTCAATGGTTGGATAGGCAGAAAAAGACAGCATGTCATTGTAGCCCAAAAAGAATTTAAAGTTGACAAAATCCGCTTCTTTATTTAAATGAGAATAAAGAAATCCCAGCACTCGTGCCGCGTGTAAACATACCTTAAATTAATCATTTGGGGTTAGTGGGAAGCATGAACCACATTGTGTGGAAAGCCTACTGGGCGTTTTGGACATCTGGATGCCCTGCTCTGGCCCAGACCTAGTATACTGGGAGAATAATGCAGACAATCCATGCACTAGTCAGGTCGGACATCATCAATGAACTTTCAGTCTCCTTTACATCAAAATTCAAAGTTAATTTGATCAGCGCTGGATAATCAGGAAGGTATGTCTGATTTTGTCATTTACTAACCTATCCATCAACATTAGTTTGGTGACCCAAAATCCACCGAAAGGTTTCCCGGAAGAATAAAGAGCAAAATTCAGTTGGATGGCATGGAGTTCTTTCTCCTATACAGCCGTAATTGTCAACAAATCTATGACAACCATTACAATATGTGGTCTCTTCTTACCTTAACACTTGTTTCTGTATTTACGGGTAGGCTTTTAACTTAGCTCATAGTTGATGGTTCTGTTTCAACTGTGTAACCTCACCCCTCAACATACAAATTAGACAGAGGTCAAAAAAACTCATAGCCCCAAACGATTGTCAGGGAAGGTATGGGTTCGGCATGTGAAATTTAAGACTGGCGATCCCTATATTCTTTTCCAGAGAAGCCATCCATAGACATATCTTGCGGCAGAAGCTCTCTGAATGAAAACACATGAGCACTTGGCCGAGCACGCCTGAGTATGGGAAAGATCAGCAGAAGAATTGTTAAGTTGACAGTCATCTAATGTGTGTGGGGGGCTTTAGTCTCTCCGGTAAAGAGTTGAGCACCTAATCAGCTAAAAATAACTATGCAACTGTCCCCATGGTCGGCTCAATGATGACATCGTAGGACTCAATCTACATATAACTGTGTCCCACAGATATTCTTCTGCCCAATGGACTATTGCCATCTGTTACAAATTATATTGCTTTTCAAAAACTCTAGTTAAAAGCTACAAAGTCAATATTTTGAAAGGATACTTAAAAGGGGTTGTCCGACATAACAAAAATATTTGAGTTTAAGCTAATCTGTGCTGTATTGTCATATAAAACACCCCTACATTGTTATTTTTTGTTTTCTAAATTTTGTTCCTCTTGAATTCACCCTTTATTCTCTGTAGCTCTCTGTTTACATTCAGCACAAGCAAACTGACCACTTCCTGTGCCACACTTCCCAGTCAGAGCTGGCACCGCCCGGCCTCACTGTCCAGCCCCACCTCAGTATCCAGCCTCGCCCCCTGCCCGCCCCCTGCACACACATTCCCTGTCAGTATATTCTGCCCCAGCACTGACCTGTTATCACTACAGCATTGCAAATAACAGCCCCACATCGGGCTCTGCACCCCACACACACATCGGGCTCTGCACTCCACACACACATCGGGCTCTGCACTCCACACACACATCGGGCTCTGCACTCCACACACACATCGGGCTCTGCACTCCACACACACATCGGGCTCTGCACCGCATACACACATCGGGCTCTGCACCGCATACACACATCGGGCTCTGCACCGCATACACACATCGGGCTCTGCACCGCATACACACATCGGGCTCTGCACCGCATACACACATCGGGCTCTGCACCGCATACACACATCGGGCTCTGCACCGCATACACACATCGGGCTCTGCACCGCATACACACATCGGGCTCTGCACCGCATACACACATCGGGCTCTGCACCGCATACACACATCGGGCTCTGCACCGCATACACACATCAGGCTCTGCACCGCATACACACAACAGGCTCTGCACCGCACACATCAGGCTCTGCACCGCATACACACATCAGGCTCTGCACCGCATACACACATCAGGCTCTGCACCGCATACACACATCAGGCTCTGCACCGCATACACACATCAGGCTCTGCACGCACACACGGCGCTGTGTACCGATTCCCACTACCCCCATATGGAACACATGTAGGGAGTACATACTCACCCATCCTCGGTCCCCGCCGCTCCTGCACGTTCGCGCGCTGTCTGTGCTCTGGACATATTAGCACAGTAGTGACATCACTGCTGTGCTGAAGAGAGCACAGACAGCGGGACAGTGATGAGAAGCAGCGCTGCGCTCCCTCTCATCAGCGCTTTCAAATATACCGGCATCTGTGATGCCAGTACATTTGAATGTGTGATCCTGAGCAGGGGGCCTGGTGCTGGCGCTTACACCACGGCAGCCGCAGGCAGGCCCCGCCCCAGGTCACGGACCCCACAGAAGTGCAGGGGGAGGTTGTGGGCAGAGTACGGGGTGCGGGGGAATGTGTGGGAGGCTGCAGGGAAGGGGGGCGGGGACTCCACGCACTGTACACGCCCAGCAGGGAGGCGACATGCTGTTTCCAGATTTGCATGTCAACATGGCCCTGCCCATGTTGACATGAAATGACCGGAAGCAGCTTAATCGCGGCAGGAGCGGTCACATGACCACTCTGAGCCGGGTGAGAGGGGCTGACAGCAGGGCAGGTAAGTGGTCTCCATCTACTTACCTGCCCCAATGTAGCCCAATAGGGTAATAATGAAAAAAACTCAAAATAAGCCGGATAACCCCTTTAACATCACAGACAACTAACTTCCCAAATATAAAAGGTCTTTGGTCAGTATGAAACCTTAGGCAATAAAACAAAATGAAGCAGCCATTTCTACTAGATCCAAATCCACTAAACTACAATCTAGTCTTCAAAACTTGTCAAGATTACCCATACATTAATACTCCAGTACTGGCAGGCTTGCACTTGAACAGTAAAGGCAAAATTCTGAATCAGACTAATGCATAAGACAATAATGCAAAGCAAAAACACTATGCCTGGTCTGTCCAGAAAGCAGGGAATCCAGATGTCCCTCACACCTAATGCACGTTTCTCACAATGTGCTTCATCATAACCACTATTTTAGAATATGATGAACTTCTGCGTATAACCTCCATTATTACCAGCAACTTTAAAGCTCCTTACGTTTCATTGAACTCACAGACGGAGTTGACAAAGATGTGTTTTATTTCCTAGATGTTGTTCTTAATAACTTCTGTCTTTTTCCACCCTATGCCCACTTACAAAATTTTCTGTATAAGGGTTGAACTATGTAGCCAAGACATAAATCTATTAATTATCACATAAAAAGTACAGTGTGGGGAAGTCAAATGTAAATTTTAAGCATGGAAGGAATGGGAATACTTATGAGGTAATGAGATCCATAACCCTTAATCAGTCCCACTGCCTTTTTTATGCATACACAAAGAATACATACTGAGAATACAACTAATAAGGAGCTTACACTCTTCACAAAGGACGTGTACTATTCTCACAGAAGATCACTTTACGTATCTTGCTAGCATAGGTATCGTGCAAGTTATGCTTACATTATACTGTAGTGGTTTAATAAACTAACACTGAATAGGGATTATAATACCTAGGTTTGTTCTGATTTGTGTTTTCAGCCAGTCTTTTTACAAACAGCGAATAAGAGAACTGAAGTATAAAAAAATAACAGGATCAATCTTGCGGTTTATTTATTCTGACTACTTACGGTATATAGCACCAGCTTATTATGGAGTCTCTGTAATTAGTGGGGGAATATTCTAATTACTCTTGGCATAAAACATCAAAATACTGTGTATATATTGCTCGAAATTTCCTTATCAGTAAAAATTTAATTCTCCATGGGACAACCAGAGATAGAAGAGTAGAGGGCTTAGCTTTTTTCGGCAGTCCCATAGAGAATGATAGGAGTGGTGATGTGGATGCCTGGTCATTGCGCCATTTAGACAAGGCCCCGCAGAGCCCAATTCTTGACATAGGTAGGGGTCCCTGCAGTTGGACAACAACATATTAGCAAGTAATCAATCACCTATCATGTGTATAGGTGGAAACTTCTAAAAATGGGGATAACTTTGACTACAAATCTTGAGGGACCACTCTATATATAATTGTGGAAAGGGTTTTTTTGATCCTCATGTCCAAACTTTAATGTAAATCAAAAAGGGTCCGTGGAGCCTCTGTTAGGAGTCTCGACACAGAAAATATCCAGATATTCCTCTGGGAAGGACCTAGCCAAGGGGTGGCTCTTTTTAGGAGACCACCATAACCACCATATTAAGTGGCCCTTTTAGTCAATATCCAACTCTTTGACGAGTTTCATGATATGACAAGGGGGCAATGCACCTAGGATTTCACTGTGTACAGCGCCTTTGCTGGCTGCTGGCAGTGTTTTCTCTGGCTGGTCTCCCCGAGATCAGTGATTGTTTTGTCTTGCCAAACTTTAATGTAACCACACGTACAGGACAGATACTACATTATAGAGGACTGGATTATATGAGAGGACAAGTGGGGCAATTATCCAAAAGCTTTGACCCTCTGTAGTCCCCACCAACAGATTGGGAACTCAATCACTGGCCCATTTAAACGTGCGGCGGATCAGACCATGAACAAACCCCTTCTAACATCTGATGGCTCACACCGATGTGAATATCAATGCCGACGGCAAAACAATGTCCTGTATAAACTGTGGAAGTGCTGCTGACAACAGGGATAACATATCGCATTGACAATTTTTGTGTCCACTGTGAATGGACTATTAAATGAATGCAGATCTACTTATTAATGAGCCCAAACGATTCAAGGACAAGGTGCGTACTTGAATAAAATATGCAAGACGAAAAGCAGATTATGCCTGCCTTGTAGACAGGATTACAAGTAGAGGATGTACTGCCCATGTTCAAGTCAATGAATCTATAGCGTACTGATATGGGATATGACATTGCATTTACTTCTATCTAGTCTCCTCCCAACTCTCATATCAAGAACAGTTAAAACAAAATTATCTGAAATATTATTGACAAAATATGGATTATGTAATTGATCAAATATATAATTGCTTGCAATAAAACTTAATCAATTATAATCAGTGACATGAACCTGCTGACTTCCCTTCAACAATGCTCGATTTCTAGTTAAACAGCGTATCGAAGAGAAATATCGTACAAAGTCATCGTTTCATTCATACCACATTTTATTGCCGGATCATCATACCCAATACATTCTTATTCTTCACTCTTTCTTAGAAAGGTTATTCTCTACTTCTCAATCATCCACTGCTCCAGCGTCGCTGCTTTTGTGATCCTCTTGAAAACAGAAAGTGATAACATACTGTCTAAGGCCTAAAACACACTTCCGCAAAAAAAATGTATGTGTCTCACGGTCCGTTTTTCGGGTCCGAGTTCCCTTTTTTAGGGGCATTTCTCCGGTACGTATGGCATCCGTGTGATGGCGTATGCGAGCCGTGTGTGCGTGTGGAATGTCCGTATTGACATAAAATACATACGTGTGCTGTCCGTGTGCTGCTTTTTTTTAAAGGCCCGCATTCTTACCCAATTAACATTGTTAATCATTCATCATGAGATCCTGGTGTTTTTGTTTGCCATCAATTGACCTGATACATTCGTAACAAGTGTTTCAGATTTTGTGATTAAAAACGGACACATACGATACGTGCTGAACACGGACATACTCCGTGTGCGGTCCGTGCAGGCACGGACCCATAGACTGAAGCGGGTCCGTGCCTGCGTGCTGCCGGCCAAAAACGGACATGTCGTCCGTGTAGAAAAGCGCACACACGTACTTACGACACGGACACACGTTCCGTGTGATTTTACATGCGTGTGCCATCTACCATTGAATAACATGGGTCTCCGTGTGTACGTGTCTCCGGTACGTGCAAATACGTACCGCACACGTACAAAAAAAAAACGGATGTGTGTTGCGGGTCTAAAAATGGAAGAATCGATTTAAAGAAGTCTAGTCCATTGGCCAGGTCATTACTCTGACCGCTGGACGTGAGACCTGCAAAATCTTCTCCTCCCGGAGCAACATCATCATTGCGTCGCTATGCACGCACAGCAATGCACCAGCTTGGCAATTAAGAGAAGCCGGGAATGCTGAGAGGTAAGAAGATTCACATCCCTACATCCAATGGTCACAGATTACCAACCTGGCTGATGAACCAGAACCAATTCTGCCATCTCTTATTCTGTCCATTTAGTCACCTGAACACAGAAGCCATTGATAAGGTAGTCTCCAATGTAGTCCTATCGTAAATAATGTCACAGTCAATCAGTCCCCTGGAGTGGTGGACTATTGTAGTGGTAAGTAATGCTACCTTTTACAGACTTATGAGTAACCACCAGGAGGTGACAGCTGCCTTTGGCCACTCACTTACTGCTAATTACTTATGCTTGCCAAGTTGGGGAGAGAGGAGCTAGCGGTGATTGGGCGTAGGGTCGCATGACGTAACAACTAAAGATGAACGGAGCCATGGAAGTTTGGTTTGGTGAGTGGAGCTGGACTTTTTGAAAAGTTCGGTTTGGGAACCCCAATGGAAGTCACAAATTGGGCAGTTCGGGTCTCCGCTCACATGTAGTCAGACATAAACCGTTCAGAATCGGGGGCCATTTTATTAATTTTTTGCTGTTGTTACCCCCAGTGACAGCCGATCAAACACTGCAAGCAGCTCGCACTGGGCTGAGGACTGAGCATACCTGAGCACAGTGATGCTCGCAAGAGTAGTTTGCATACATAAAGCACCCAATCTTCAAACTCCAACTTCTTTTTTTAAAATCTGTGTTCAATACAAATACTGAACCTTGGATACGGTCATCTCTAGTAACAACCTCACGTGCGCTCTGTGAACGCAATTGCCGGCAAAGCGCCACCAGCGGAGGTGAGTATAAGCTTTTTATTTCAATGGGGCCAAACATGAGGAACGACACAAGGTTGTCCTAGTAATGGACAACCTCTAAGATTTGAGTGCAAACAGTCACTGTTCTTCAAATTAAAAAAAAAAAAAAAAAAGAGTCTTGTCGTGAAAAGATTTTCAGAGTATATCAACTTCTTATCATGTTAGTCCAATTTTAAGGCCGGGGCCACACGGGGATTACTGCGATACCCTCGCATGACACTCAGCTCACACTGGCAGTACAGCAGAGCCGAGTGTCATGCAAGTGTCCCTGCGACTGAGGTACGACTGTGCGAGCAGACCTAAGCTGCGGGGGGTGGGCTGGCACTGAGGAGGGGAGGGAGGGATTTCTCTCCCTCTCTCCTCCATAGCCGGCTATTGCTATTCACTGGTGTACTGTGAGTGCAGTGCGATTTTTCTCTCGCTCCATACACTTGAATGGGTGCGAGAGAAAGAGTCTCGCATTACAGTCACAGCATGCTGTGATTGTTTTCTCGGTCCGATTAGGGCTGAGAAAATAATCGCTCATGGGTGCGGACACACAGGCTAATATTGGTCCGAGTGGAATGCGATGTTTAATCTTTGTAGCGCAGCGTAACTGCATGCGTCCTGCGTCCCCTGCACAATCTATGGAGATTGTGCAGGGGCCGTGCGCACGTGGCATATTAGAACGCAGCGCTTCGGCTGCTGCCCGAAGAATCGCTGCGTTCTAAGAAGTGACATGTCACTTCTTCCGTGCGCTTTGCCGGCAGCCCCTGCTCTGTCTATGGCAGGAGCTGCAGGCAGAGCGCACGTTCTCGCCGGCACCATGCGCTTCAGAACGCAGCTTTTCAGCTGCGCTCTGAAGCGCACCTTTTCGGTGCGGTGCAGAGCGCACACGTGCGCACATAGCCTAAGACTTGGGGCATTGGAGTTAAAGGGTGCGCCTGAAGGATTAATAAACTTTTTAATGTGGTTTTGAGCATAGTGAGGGGTATAGTTTTTAGAAAGGTGTCAGTTTTGGGTATTTCCTGTCACATAGGCCTCTCAAAGTCAGTTCAAATGTGATCTTGTACCTAAAAATAAAATAGGTTTAGTAAATTTTGTTGGAAAAAATAGAAATTGATAAACTTAATTTTTTTTTGTTAGGAAGATAAATGAGTTATGTTTAAAAAAATGATACTGATGTAAATTAGACGTGGTAAATGTTATTTATTAACTATTTTTGTGACATAACTCTCTGGTTTAAGGGCATAAAAGTTAAAAGTTTGAAAACTGAAAAAAATATTTTTGCCAAATTTCCAATATTTTCACAATATTAAATGCAAAAAATATTGTTCTAAATGTATCATTAACATGAAGTACAATATGTTAAAAAAAAAAAAATTCTCAGAATCACTGGGAAGTGTTCTAGAGTTCTTACATCATAAAGTGACACTGGTTAGAACTGAAAAAATTGTCCTGGTCAGGAAGGTGAAAATACTCTTCGGTGTGAAAGGGTTAAGGATAGAGATGAGCGGTTCGCATAGACTCTAGGCTTGGGGCTCAGAAAATGATGTGAAAATCACAGAGAAATAAAAAAAACAAAAAAAAACCACCGCCCACCCACCTCCGGAAGTGTTTTGCTTTTAGCCCACAGCAAAACACTTCCATAGGGGGGTAGGCGGTGCTTTTTTTTTCTCTGTGAACCTAATATCTTAGAATGCAAGTCAAATTTGAGCCAATCACACACTTCCCACAGCACACACAATGCAGGGCATCACTCAGACACCAGCACTACGTGATACCTAACAGGGTGATTTTCATGTCATTTTCCGAGCCCGAACACTGAGCTTCAAGCCTGAGGTTCACTCATCTCTAGTTAAGGACATGTTCCAACTTTTCATAGGATTCTTTCACGTGGACTGCATAACCAACTGGAATTGGAGGTAGCGCATTGCCAGTATGCAGCAATACAGCTTTTAGGCCAGAGTCACACTTGCGAGAGACTGGCGAGAATCTCTCATCGCATCACCCTGCATGGCTTGCTGCCCTCCGGAAAGGAGCATCTCAGCTGCATAGAAATAGATGCAGCCGACCCGCTCCTGTCAGGAGACTGTACGGCCGTGCCAGGTGATGCGATGAAAGACTCTCGCAAGTGTGACTCTGGCCTTAGTCTTGTTGTGGATGAATCAATTAAAAGCCTCTATTACTCTGGATTATGACTTATCTTCAGAGCTTCCATTAAACTGCTGATGTTGCATGCCACAAGATCGTCCTCCATGAAGATATATTGGACAAGATCTTTATCACTGTTGCAGAACAAAGAAATCTGAACATTGTCAGCTAGGAGATTCCACTGCTGTAGACTGGTACCTAAACCGTCAGCCTGAGTCCTGGGCAGATCCAAATCTCTAACAACATCGTTCAGTTTACTTTCTGTTATAAGGTGTGGTTGAGTTGAGGTTGCTGACAAAGTCTAAGTAGTCAGAGGAAGATGCTTTATTAAAGCAAGCACCCCCTTCTTCCTCACTTGACTCAACTGAAAATGTTTCTGGTGCTTTTGAAACTGGCAGTTCTTCTGTATGGAGTTCCTTGAAGCTCCTCTCCAAATGGGGGCACCATGCAGAAATAACAATTGGTAGTGTTATAGGTTGGCTATCTCCAAATCATTATACCTGCAAAATGCATAATTGCCTCTTCTCATGCAACCCCTGGGTAAAATGTGATGCACATCTATTACAGAATATGTTTGGATCCCAACTTTTGTCCTCATCTCCTATTCTGTAGCCAAAATACAAGTTGTAGGCTTTCCTTATTATGGTAGTCAAGTTTTGCCTTTGTGCCACAAAACCACATGTAGCAAAAATTATCCTTTTTATTAATGCAAGAATGAAGCATATTTGAAAAACATATAGAGCAAGCCTGCAGAACATACGGCCTTCATGCGCTCGCCGAAGGATGTTGTGCAGCCTACGGAGAACCCATAGGCTCCGCTTCTCAACCTCCTACATTCAGCTCTATTTGCGTTTTTCAGAACATTATGGAGCAGGGAAGGGGCACATTATGGAGTGGTGCAAGGGAATATTAAAAAGTGGTATAGGGTGTGGGGGAACATTATAGAGCGGCGTGGGAGAACATTATAGAGCGGCGTGGGAGAACATTATAGAGCGGCGTGGGAGAACATTATAGAGCGGCGTGGGAGAACATTAAGGAGCGGTGCAGGGGAACATTATGAAATGGTGCAGGGTGAGAGGAAACATTATGGGGCAGTGCGGGGTGACATTATGGAGCGTTGTGGGGGCATATTATAGAGCGGTGCAGGGTGGGGGGAAACATTATGGAGTGTTACAGTGTGTGGGGATCATTATGGAGTGGTGTGGGGAACATTATGGAGTGGTGCAGGGTACGGTGTGGAAAAACATTATGGAACGATGAGGGGGTACATTATGAAGCCGTGTGGGTGAACATTATGGAGTGGTGCAGGGTGTTTGGGTACATTATGGAACAGTGCAGGGTGTGGGGTACCATTATGAAGCAGTGAGGAACATTATGGAGAGGTGTGTGGCAAATCTTATGGAGCCATGCAGGGTGTGATGAAACATTATGGAGCAGTGCGGGGTGTGAGGGACATTACGGAGCGATGTGGGGAACATTATAGAGCGGTGTGTGGTGTGGGGTACATTATGAAGCAGTGTGAGCTTTGGGGGAATATTGTGGCGTGGTGCAGGGTACAGAGCGAAGAGACATATGATGCAAGCAGAAATGTGAGATACGAGCAGCTTATACCCTCACCCTCCCTCCGATTCCCACAGCGTCCTCATCTCATGCAGGCACCTGATCAGTTGTCTGCATCACGCCACATACGTCAAAAACCCCTAATATACGGTACTCAATCCACCCCCACTCTGGTTCCCCGCAGCGTCCTCATCTCAAGCAGTCAGCTGACGCACTCTCAACCCATAACATGATGGCTCCTACAAGCCGGCAATGTCAGTCTTCACCATGCTAGGGGCCTTGAATGAAAAGCTAACACTATTTTGGGTTACCTTTCAGGTGGCTCCTAACAGGCCTAACTAGACAGCCAGGACAGTTTATATGGAGTGTAAGCTCACCTGTGTCTCTCCACTCCTGAAACAAGAACCCATTCAGAGTTTTACTACTAATGGTGGAGTAAGGTCCCTTTATTTGGAGACAATCTAGTTGCCTAACATGTCACTTTAGTTCCTGCCCTACTAGTAAAATTCTGAATTCCTGTAAAACTTAACTTTAGCAGAGGATACAAAGCATAAAGGCATGTTGTCACTAAATTTCATCATATATAGTATTTAAAAAATGCAGCATGTCTTTATACTGAATACCTCTGTTAGAAATACCTAAGTAAAGTCACGATTTTGGCATAAACTGCGTCAGAGCCCTGTGGATATATACGGTGCGTATGCAGGGAGCGTTCCTGGGCATACGCCGGTGATCAGAAAGCACCAATACATGGAGGCTTCTACACTGTAATAATTTATTACATTTGCATTCCGCTGAGTAACGGAGACAAAAAGCTGAGTGTTAGATGATACTATCTTAATGAGCCATAAAAATGATTAGTTATTCCTTATTTTCTATTTGCCCGATGACCTTCTTCCTCATTATAAACATTATGCAGTTCTCATTCATTTTATAGTTATGATAGCCATTATCCATTTGACCATTTTTACAGCCGCGCGATTCCTCCAATCATTACTAAGGTGATAAAAGAAAAATATCAATAAATAGAAACAAATACTCTTTTCTAGGAATTAAAGCACATTGTACTGTTACGTGGCAGGGAACAACTTAGCTGGTCTGAGAGGAGATGGGGTAAAGTGTTAAACTACATTTACATCAAATTGAACTTTTTCAATTTTCATAACTACACGTCAGAAAAAAAAAGACAAAAACACCTTAAGGCAAGGTTCACATACGTCAGAAAAAAGAAAAAAAAAAACAAAAAACCTTAAGGCAAATGTTCACACACACAGTGCTCTACACTGAGTACTATGATGAGATTTCTTTCGAAATCACTGAAAAACAGGATTCCGATGGAAACCCTGACAAAGGCCAAAAGGAGCCATTCATTTATATAAAGCCGATGGAGTCACTTTGGACACTGTATGGCTTCTCACCTGGGAGTGATTTTTTTTTCATGTTTTTGTGCTTGTCTGAAAAAAAGAAAAATTAAAAAGGATGGAGGCCACACAGTGTCCAAAGTGACTCCATCAGCTTTATCAAAACGAATGGCTGTCGGGCCTCTGTCTAAATCCTGTTCTTCAGGGATCCCCAGAGAAACGTTGATGTAATACTCAACAGAGTTTTGAATGTGTGTAAACCTTTCCCAACAAGGCTAAAATAAGCACACAACCTCAGCTATGGTAGATCAAGGGCAAAACCTCAGTTATGGTAGATCAAGGGCAGCACCTCACTTATGGTAGATCAAGGGCACCACCTCACTTATGGTAGATCAAGGGCACCACCTCACTTATGGTAGATCAAGGGCACCACCTCACTTATGGTAGATCAAGGGCAAAACCTCAGTTATGGTAGATCAAGGGCACCACCTCACTTATGGTAGATCAAGGGCACCACCTCACTTATGGTAGATCAAGGGCACCACATCAAGTATGGTCGATCAAGGGCACCACCTCAGTTATGGTAGATCAAGGGCACCACCTCAGTTATGGTAGATCAAGGGCACCACCTCGGTTAGGGAAGACTATGCACGTCTCCTTTGGTAGGGTAGATTGTGTACAGTAGTGATATAGTATGAAACAACTCTTCAAACATCCTATCAGGCAATTGGAGACACAAATATACAGAAGTTGGAAGTACCTAAAGGTGAAGCTAAATACTAGGCACAGCACAATCTGAGAAACTGAGCAATATTTTTTGGAAGTAGTAAATTCAAGAGTTGTTTATATGTTAAAATAGGACTTTATTAGGAACATTTATGCTGATGGGAAGGTCTATTTTTCCAGGTCTAGATATGAATTCAGCTTAAAAATTAAAGCGCACCAACCACCAGAATTTTCATATATAAACTAAAGTCAGTGCTACACACAGGTCAAAATTGTTGGTACCCCTCGTTTAATGAAAGAAAAACCCACAATGGTCACAGAAATAACTTGAATCTCACAAAAGTGATAATAAATAAAATATCTATGAACATGAACAAATGAAAGTCAGACATTGCTTTTTTGCATCCACAGCATTTAAAAAAAAAAAAAAAAAAAAAATAGAACTCATGAAACAGGCCTGGACAGAAATGATGGTACCCCTGAAAATAATGTGACAAAAGGGACATGTTAAATTAAGGTGTGTCCACTAATTAGCATCACAGGTGTCTACAATCTTGTAATCAGTCAGAGGACCTGTATATAGGGCTACAGATACTCACTGTACTGTTTGGTCACATGGTGTGTACCACACTCAACATGGACCAGAGGAAGTAAAGGAAAGAGTTGTCTCAGCAGATTAGAAAGAAAGTTATAGACAAGCATGTTAAAGGTAAAGGTTATAAGACCGTCTCCAAGCAGTTTGATGTTCCTGTGACTACAGTTGCACACATCATTCAGAAATGTAAGATCCATGGGACTGTAGCCAGATAAAAAAGCCAGACTAGAATTTGCCAAACTACATGTTGACAAGCCACAAAGCTTCTGGGAGAATGTCCTATGGACAGATGAGCCAAAAATGGAAATATTTGGCAAGGCACATCAGCTCTATGTTCACAGATGGAAAAATGAAGCATATCAAGCAAAGAACAGTGTCCCTACCGTGAATCACGGAGGAGGCTCTGTTATGTTCTGGGGCTGCTTTGCTGCATCTGGCAGAGGGTGTCTTGAATCTGTGCAGGGTACAATGAAATCTCAAGACTATCATGGGATTCTAGAGAGAAATATGATGTCCGGTGTCAGAAAGCTTGGTCTCAGTTGCAGGTCATGGGTCTTGCAATAGGATAATGACCCAAAACACACAGCTAAAAGCACCCAAGAATGGCTAAGAGGAAAACATTGGACTATTCTGAAGTGGCCTTCTATGAGCCCTGACCTAAATCCTATTGAGCATATTTGGAAAGAGCTGAAACATGCCGTCTGGAAAACGCAACCTTCAAACACAAGTCAACTGGAGCAGTTTGCTCTTGAGGATTGGGCCAAAATACCTGTAGAGAGGTGCAGAAGTCTCATTGAAAGTTACAGGAATCATTTGATTGCAGTGATTGCCTCAAAAGGTTATGCAACAAAATATTAACTTAAGGAACCATTATTTCTGGCCAGGCCTATTTCATGAGTTTTATTTTTAAAAAAAAATTCTGTGGAAGCAGAAAAACAACAAATGTCTGACTTTCATTTGTCATTTTCATAGATTTTTTTCATTTATTTTTACTTTGTCAGATTAAAGTTTCTGTGACTATTGTCTGTTTTTTCTTTCATTAAACAATTTTGACGTGTGTATACTGGTGCTATCATGCTGATGCTATACATACCTTTCATTTAGTTAGTAATAACGGAGACAGGGGGTGGAAGGACAGGCAGGCAGACAGGGGCGGGAATAACTAGCAAAATCCGACCCACCTATTAGATATGCTGTAGCTTCGACCAATCAAATAACTGCATTTCACAAACTTTACTTGCCTATATTTCAGAAAGTATACATTCGATCTCAAAACTAAAAGGTATGTTGCAATCAGCATGATAGTGCCAGGATAGCACTGGATTTAGTTTATATATGAAAATTCTGGTCATTGGTTCTCTTTAAAGGGTTATTCCCATCTCCAAGATCCAATCCCAATATATAGTAGGTGTAATAATAATAATACTACTATTAGCAAATACCTCCAATAGAAAGGTATTCTAGTTCTTCTGATTCACTATGTCGTTTACATAATTTTTAAGGCATTGCAGGACCTTAGGTATCCATAGCTACAACCACTAGCAACTAACTGACTATATGCGTGGTCGTAAATGGATACCTAAGGTACTGCAATGACCTGAACATGAGGAAAGAGGCATAGTGAATCAGAAGAACTATACTACATTTCTAATTGGAGGTATTTGCTAATATTATTATTACACCTACTACATATTAGCATAGGATCTTGGAGATGGGAATACGCCTTTTATACTCAGTCTGAGTGCCCAGAGTATATCTAGTGCTAGGTCTTAAGCGGGCTTTACACACAGCAACATCACCCGCCCCTATCGGTTGTGCGTCACGGGCAAATCGCTGGCTGTGGCGCACAACATTGCTTGGACCCATCACACATACTTACCTGCTTAGCGACGTCGCCGGCGAACCGCCTCCTTTCTAAGGGGGCGGTTTGTTCGGCGTCACAGCGGCGTCACTAAGCGGCCGCCCAATAGAAGCGGAGGGGCAGAGATGAGCAGGCGAAACATCCCACCCACCTCCTTCCTTCCGCATTGCGGGAGGCCGCAGACACGGTGATGTTCCTCGTTCCTGCGGTGTCACACATAGCGATGTGTGCTGCCGCAGGAACGACGAACAGTCTGCGTCCTGCAACAGCAACGATAATCGAGATTAGAACGACCGTTCAACGATAAAGTAAGTAATTTTGATTGTTTAACGGTCGTTCGTGCGTTTCACACGCCCCACAGGGGCGTACCAACATGCTATTCAATGCCCACTGCCCAGCATCATCGGTGGCGACACACGTTCCTGTGTTCGTTGTCACCACCTCTCAGACGCCGAGTTTAGGGTCAGTGCCCATGACCAGAAGTCCCAGGCACTTCCGGTCATGCGCACTAGACCTCTCTGAAGCCGGGAGGCACACACCCAGCTTCATAGTGTGCATGACCAGGAGTGCGGTGACTTCTGATCATGCTAACATGCTAAGAGGGTGGAATAGTGGGGGAAAAAAAGCACCCTTGCGACTAGTCCCTAGGGTCATTAGCATATCATAAAGATAGCTTTAGAAATACTTTTTCTAAAGATATCTTTATGTGTGCTACTAGATGCTGAGACATATAGGAAGGGATTAGAAACATGTACGCAGAAATACTCAAGGTTCTGGGTGCCTATTGCACCTGGAAGGGTTCACTTTAAGGCTGAATCTTTTGCTTGTGCGTTTTACATTTTTAAAGTGATAGCAACATTTCCAATATTAAGGTAAACCAGTTATTCAAAAACAAGTGTTAAAGATTCCACATCTGTGTAGAAACATTTTTACATACCACCCTAAGTTTTTAATCATATATTTGATGTATGATAGACAGTTGAGTTAATAGCTTTCCCATGTATTGCACGCTATACAGCCGCATGTCCTTTGTTCTGCTCATTAAACTGCTCTGGAAGAGTGATTCTCATAGCTGCATTACTAGCTCGGCACACAAGCTAGGACTTGACTTTACACAAGGCAATAAACAGTTTGTTGTGAAGGGCTCGAGTTCTCTATAAAAAGGCTTTCATCGCTCTTCACCATTTCTTTTTGTCTCAAAGTTCACCGGCTCCTGCTAAACGCTCAGACATTGTGACTCAGCTGTTTACACGGATAGTACATAGCCGCCCGCCGCCAATTCTTCTACATAAAGACATTACATAGGCTACTGCCATTTACTTTACTGTACGGGTTAGCGAGTGTGTAGGAGGACTTAGTGCCATCTGCACCCTTACTGCAGAAGGTAGAGGACTAAGTCATCCCAGGACTGTGTCACACAACAGGCTGGAGAAGAGGTGAATAGGGATGAGCAAACCCAATCTGTAAAGTTTATGGTTTGTACTGGACACCTAGTGTCCAGGGCTCAAACTTGAACATGGACTTTTCATGTGTGGGTGTACTCTGAAAACAGGCTTCGTAGGGGCACTCTTAAAATTATTGCTCTGTGGTAGAACTCTTCCAAGCCTCATGGCGGACCACCAACTCAATCCCAAATCCAACTACGAGCTTTTTACCTGCAGCAGCTGTATTGTGCGCTACTGGAGCTGAAATTTTGACTCTGTGGTGGCACTCTAAATATTTTTGATCTGTGGGGTAACTCTGAAATTAGTCTTGGTGGGGGCACTCTTAAAATTATTATTTGATGAATATACTTCCTATTTACCATAACCACGATTGCTATTGTGACAGAACCCATTTAAGTAATTTCCCTATCCACATTTGTTTGCACGGCAAATGTCCTGCTCTTAACCCATTTTTCTTTGTTTTGCAGCCCCTAGCCCTTACTACAACCATGGTACAGCACAAAAGTTCAGATCCCCATTGACTTCTATGGGGTTCAGGTCAAGTTTGAGGACCGAACTTTTAACTAAAGTGAGACAGAACCCGAACATCCACAGGTCCGTTCATTCCTCGAGGAGAATCCAGAGGGTTGTAACAAATCTGGCTTCAGGATTAACCCAGGAACAAAGTCTAAGGGAATCCATGATATTAATCCTTTTACCCTGTGATTCACAGCAGGAAATTCCCCAGTCGCCACCACAGGACTTACAGCGGGTGAAATAAATATTGAATATGTTATCAATTTTTATGTAAATATATTTTTTAAAAGGTGCTATTGACATGAGTTTCTCACCAGACGTTAGTGCCAACCCATTCAAGTCCACACAGGCAAAGTAATCAAACCAAAAATGTCCATAAATTGACTGATATCCAATAATGATAAATGAAACAGGGAAAAAGACTTGAACACGCTTACTGAAATGTATTTAATACTTTGTACAAAAGCCTTTGTTGGCGATGACAGCTTCAATACACCTCCTGTATGGAGTAACTAGTCACATGCATTGCTCAGGTGTGATTTTGGTCCATTCTTCACATCCTGAAGGTCCCGTCTATGAACTCTGAGCTTCAATTCCTTCCATAAATTTTCTATTGGATTCAGGTCAGGTGATTGGCTGGGCCATAATAGCAGCTTTATTTTATTTCTCTGAAACCAATTGAATTTCCTCCTCTGTGGATTTGGGATCATTGTCTTGCTATGTCCACCCTTATTTCAACTTCATAATCCTTATAGATAGCATCAGATTTTTATCAAGAATGTCTCTGTACATTTGTCCATTCATCCTTGATTCAATTACTTGAAATTTGCTAGTGCCGTATGCAGAAAAACAGACCCACATCACGATGCTCCCACTTCCAAACTTCCTTGTTGGTATGGTGCTTTTGGGGTAATGTGCATATAGGCCATGGAGGTTGAGTGCATTACTTATTCTTTTATTTGAAACAATTTTACCTGCTAATTCCAGGTCTTTCTGTAGCTCTCTTCAGGTGGTTATTGTCTCTTGGACAACTCTTCTGATAATTATTTTCACTCATCTGTCTGAAATCTTGTGGGTA
The DNA here is from genome assembly GCF_048569485.1 of Anomaloglossus baeobatrachus. Classification (NCBI taxonomy): domain Eukaryota; kingdom Metazoa; phylum Chordata; class Amphibia; order Anura; family Aromobatidae; genus Anomaloglossus; species Anomaloglossus baeobatrachus. The sequence goes on along the minus strand of NC_134357.1, from coordinate 102,678,827 downwards.
GTACCTGGTCATGGACAGTTTATAGTAAAATAATGTTCTTTCCACTGTATTATGGCCCCAAGAGGGCTCACTGGAGCCTTCAGTAGTTTAGAAAATTCTGTAATTAATTTCATCGATATGTTTTGAAACAATAAGGTTGCAAAGGTCTTGAGTAGTGATGAGTGAACCCGATGTATGGTTTTCAGTCCAAACACACACTTTAAAAAAAGAACCCCAGAGTTCGGGTGCTTTACGTATGCTGAGCAAGCAGCGCTGTGCTCAGATTGACTCGGCGCTCAGCCCAGTGCGAGTTTCTTGCAGTGTTTGATCGGCTCGCATTTTGGGTAAAATTGTTGTGATCAGATGTAGTGTGCAGCCACCCCAAAAAAGGAAAAACCCCACCCATCCCCCTGGAAGTGTTCTGCTTATGGCTGGATGTATGTGGGCGGAGACCCAAACTGCCAATCAGTGATTTCCATTGGGATTAGAGTTAAGTCGAAACCAGTGGAGATACGGTTTGGCTGCACCTGCCGAACCGAACTTCCATGGGTTCGCTCATCTCTCGGCTTGAGCCAGCTCACTGGTTTTACCCATAATGTGATGTTTCCTGTGTGGCATCTTGGTAATGACTAATGAGTGAACCTTTGAAAGTTCGGATTGGAGGGTACAGTCGAACTTTAGATAAAGGAAGTCAGTAATTGGGCAGTTCATGTCTGCACCCACATACAGCCAGCCATAAGCACTACACTTCTGGGGGAGGGTGTGCAGGGTTTTTCAAGTATAGGTATACCGTTCAAACACTGCAAGCTGCTGGCACTGGGCTGAGGAGCACTCATACCCAAGCACAGCGCCGCTCACTTGAGTGGTTTGCACTCGTAACTCACTCTAATTTTAAACCTCAACTCTGTTTTTTTTTTGTAGTCTGTATTTGACCCCGAACTTAAAGTTCACTCATCTCTAGTAATGAGACACCTTTATATAGGCCATCACTTGAACTAGCTGATATGTTTTACTGTATGGCAGGATTGTTTTCTAACTACTGATAGATTTCAGCTGGTTCATGACTTTCCATGACTTTTTTCACCCTCTTTCTTCAAGTGTTCAATACTTTTTCCCTGTGTCATTTCTCATTATTACACATAACTTGATTTATGGACATCTTTGCTTTGATTTCTTTGCCTGTGTTTATTGGATGGTTTGATACTGACATCTGTAACAGTTACAGACATCTATATATCTAATGATATATATAAACAGTTGGCATGATCTGAGCACAAGCCAACTAGAATTCAGTGCCAAGCAAAAGTTATGGCCAGGTAGAGCAGAGATCAAGACAGGCAGAGTATGATCATAACGATAGTCAGACAGAGGTCATACCAACCGGATGACACACAGGAATATAAGTCAGAAACCAGCTCCGTCAAAATCAGGATAGCTGAATACCTTAAAGGGGTTGTCTACTACTCAGACAACCGCTTCTTCAGATCTGTTTCTCAAAAACAAAATACCCCCAGCTATACTTACCTCCAGTGCCAGCACTGCCTCTGCTAAGGCTTGCGTGAGATTATGACGTCAAGCAGCAATGGCTTTGGTTTCCTCTCCTTTGGACAAATCAAGAGATCAGGAAGAAGTGAAGTCAAGCGAGCCCACATGGCTGTAACAGCGTCTACACAGGAGGTGAGTATAGGTGCTGTTTTTTTATTGGGAGGAAACAACGGTGGAAAAGACATTGTCTAAGCAGTGGATAACCCCTTTAATGCAGTTCTGGATGTTTTAAGGACCTACTCCCCAGGCACTGGAATGTGGGGAAAAGAGCCCCCATAGGGGATCTGCCACCATATTCCACACTACAAACTGTATACATTATTAAAAAAAAACACAACTATTAGATCTGATCAGGTTGGTACTCACTTTGAAAACTCGTGTAAGAATTACATTAAATAAATTTTAATCTTTTAAAAGTCTTCTGCGCTGATTTAAAAATGTGTATTTTATGAGCCAGCTCAGGATTATACACCCATTATGACGAAGGGCAGAGCACTTCTGGATAATTTAGAGTGCTCAGGTAGGATACAATCCTGTAATATGAACATGATTGTAACCAGGCACTCCGATATGATGCAGAACAAAAATGTATTTATTTAGAATAGCAGTGAATACAGTATATTAAGATATTTTGGTCATATAATTCGATCTTTATCAGTTCACATGCTGCTGTATGAAAACTGCTTAGAGGGGTGGCGTGTCCACGGCAATTGTGACAGGCACCTGTCATAATAGTGGTGGACAACGCTTGTACGCTCCTCACGCTACCCCACCAGGCAATTTTCATACAGCAGTATGAGAACTGATGAAGGCTAGTCTTAAAAGTGACGTATGCCTCTGTGCTCATCGCCACAAATCTTAGCCACAGCTCTTCATGAATAAAATGTGTGAGCATTATTACACCTGTCCTGCCCCCAGTCCACCGCAGCCCCTTCCAAGTATGGCAGAGCTGGCAGAAACTTTCATGAAAATGCCAAAAGCTTCGTAACTTTTTGTGCAACCTAAAAATTTAAGTGACTTTTCAAGGTTTTTTTTATGTTAGATTTTTGGTGTAGAGTTTCATAAATCGGGGCTTATGTGCTTAATTTATATTGTCAATTTGGGCGAATAGATGACCTTTAAGAAGCAGAGTGCCATCATATGCACTAGGGAGACATACATCAAAAGTAGAGATGAGCAAATCCCCGATGGCTTGGCGAGCAAGGGGTGCACTTGCGAGCCTTTACCGAACTGTACTTCTTGAATTTTGTTACTAGGATTTTCACTAATGTAGGAGCTAAAGCTTAATAGCAATTCTAGCGTGCCTATTTGACTGGGCTTAAAAGAGGAGGTGTGGATCTGAAGTGATAGGAATAAAGGGGCTTTACACGCAACGACATCGCTAATGAGATGGGGGTCACAGAATTTCGTGACGCACATCCGGCCTCGTTAGCGACGTCGTTGCGTGTGAAACACAGGGACGACTGTTAACGATCAAAATTACTCACCTAATCGTTGTCACGACGTTCTAATCCCAAATATCGTTGCTTTTGCACCACGCAGGTTGTTTGTCGTTCCTACGGCAGCACACATCGCTTTGTGTGACACCGCAGGAACGAGGAACAACATCGTACTTTCGGCCGCCGGCAATGAGGAAGGAAGGAGGTGGGCGGGCTGTTCCGGCCGCTCATCTCCACCCCTCCGCTTCTATTGGGCGGCCGCTTAGTGACGCCGAACGAACCTCCCCCTTAGAAAGGAGGCGGTTCGCCCGCCACAGCGACGTCGCTAGGCAGGTAAGTTCGTATGACGGGTCCTAGCGATGTTGTGCGCCACGAGCAGCGATTTGCCCGTGACGCACAACCGACAGGGGCGGGTGTGTTCACCAGCGACACCGCTAGCGATGTCGCAGTGTGTAATGTGGCCTATAGGAAAGAAAAAACAAGGAGTAGATTTAAGTCATCAGACATCATTATCAATTAAAAGTTGAATTACACTAAAGGAAGAGGACACAAAATATTCCAAATTTATTTCCAGGTTTATGGGCTGTGGTCTATAAAATAAGTCCCCAACAAATCTCTGTGTAAACCTGGAAAGTGCTGATGACATTGCTAACTGTACGGAGATCAAACAATTATACTACCATTAGTTAGTCCATGAACTGCTGTCATTGGCCCCATGATTTTTCTAACATCAGCTAACGTTCGTTATTGGCAGAATCGGTCTACCTTTACAATGGCGGCTATGTATGACAGCTGACCGCCAGCTAATATTTAATGTATTGTACGCAAGACAAAAACTCTACATAACTTACATTTCTCAACTTCTTTTAACTTTTCACTTGTCACTAAATTCTGTCCTGGTAAATGTACAAATTTCAAAATCTAAAGTTCAGTAATTAAATCAATCAGTCAAGTTTCATTGTTTTTAGAAACTCAAACACCATTCATAAGAATCATAAAAAGAAGGATGCCTTTGGGGGTTTTCCCAAATCAAAACCAGTATTTCTGCTGTTCTCCTTCCTTCAGATAAGTTCACAAAGGAAGTCATTACGTAATTACTTAGCCGAGGTCAGGGAGCCTGGACTGTTAGGTTCCCTTTAATATTTCGGTAACTATCACCAAATTTTGGCCTTCTAAACTAAAACTAGCACCTTAAGCAGTGCCTGTGCTGTGCCCATGACCCCCCTGTAGATCCCACAAATACCTTTATAAAATATCTCGCCATGTATGTAAATTGCCCGGTCCGATAAGTGACCTAATCTGTGCCTCCTGTCCCTACTTTCGCCATCCTCCTGACCTGATTAACGTGGGTAACGCTTCCGACACCTTCCACGTAGGCGTGCAAATTCTCGCCCCTGCGTAGACACATTCTAAGCTCGCGCAGGTGCACTTCGCTCTACCCTTTTGCAGAGAACCAAAAACATAGGTGCACCTAGGCGAACTGGCGAGTTCCCTGTACAGGCGCGACATTTTGCCTGGGGATGTGGATGATGTCACCCATGTCTTGCACATTGCAGGCAAAAGCTTTCAACTGCGCAGAGAACTCTCCAGTTCGCGCAGGCGCACCTATGTTTTTGGCTCTGTCCGCAATAGGGCAGAGTGAAGTGTGCCTGTAGAGAGCTGGGAATGTGTCTTCACAGGCGCGAGATTTTACCCGACTACGTGGATGGTGCCCGAGGCGTTAACCACATCAATCATCTAAGAAGGACAGCGAAATGAGGGACAGGAGGCACAGATTTGGACACCCATTGGACCGGACCGGGTAATTTACACATATGGCGGGAGATTTTATAAAAGGTATTTGTAAGGTCTACAGAGGGGCTCAGGGGGGTAACGTGCACCTTTATATAATGCAGCACAGGCGCTGCTTAAGGTGCTAGTTTTAGTTTAGAAGGCCAAAATATGGTGACAGGTTCTCTTTAAGTTAATGTTTTACACTAAAATGTAAATTTACTCTTCTAAGGCTACTTTCACACATCAGTTTTTTGCCATCAGGTTCAATCCGGAAAAAAACGGGTAAAACGGATCCGGTACCGCATCCGTTTTTTCCCCATAGACTTGCATTGGTACCGGATTGTACCGGATGGCTTTGCGTTGCATCCGTTTTTTTCCGGATGCGGCAAAATTAGTTAAAGCGGCGGCCGGAGGCAACGTAGCTTGCAACGTTTTTTTGTCCGGCAAAAAAAACGCATCGCGCCGGATCCGGCGCGATACGGCGTGTTTTACAATAGAAGCCTATGGACGCCGGATCCGGCGTAATGCGGTAAAAAACGGATGCGGCCGCCGGATCCGTTTTTCTAAACTGAGCATGCTCCAATGTAATTAACAAAACGGATCCAGCCAAAAAACGGACGAAAAGGATGCAAAAACGGATGCAAACCGTATCCACCGGATCCGTTTTTTAACGGATCCGGCATAACGGATCCGTTAAAAAACGGATCCGGTGGATACGGTTTTCACTTTTTTTTCAGGATCCGTTGGATCAGGAAAAAAAAGGACTGTGCCTGAATACAGAAAACTGATGTGTGAAAGTAGCCTAAGCTAACTGCAGTCCAGTACTGTACATCAATCAGTAGCATTATAAGGCCCTGTGCACACACTGCGCTTTTTTTGTTGCATTTTCTTTGTGAGAAATCCGCACCAAAATCTGCATGCCTATCCTGAAGCCAGCAAAGTCTATGAGATTTCCGAAGTGCAGTGCGCACATTGTTTATTGTTTCCTTACATATTTGGTGCCGAAAAAATCTGCACCATGTCAATTGTTGGGGCGTTTTTAGCCCTTCCACCCATTCAGTTCACTTAAAAAAAAAATGCATGGAAAAAAAAACGCATGCATTTTTCTGCCAGAAGGTGCAGATTTCATGCAGATAATTTCTGCACCAAATCAGCAGCGTGTGCACATACCTTAAGGGCTGGCCTTTTATTAAGCTGATGCCCGAACATCACTTTGTTTAGAAACACCCAATAGTCAACTGGTATTTCTAGGGGACGCTGCAAACGATCATTTCGATAGCAGCATTGGTTAATCAGTTCTCACCAAAATTCTGCTGTTAGAACGTGTAGCCGTACCTTACAATGTTGCTTTTTTATACTGGAGCTGAACTCTCCAGCAACTTGAATAGAAGGAGAGGCTTATTCACGAAGGGGCATGGACAAGTGTGTTTGGGAAATTCATAATTTATGCTCAGATGTGTAAATTAATCACGTCTAGTAGTACACTTCATTAGTGGTGCACTGCAGCTAAAAGGTGCGCAGGAACTATTAAAAAGCCAACGGCTCTTAATTTAAAGCATCTAAGCCTAGCGTACTGTTTATCAGGGTTGGTGTAAACAATACAGTGGAACCTTGGTTAACGAGAATAATCCGTTCAGGGAGTGTGCTTGCTAACCAAGTTACTCGTTCAGCAAAGCAAGATTTCCCATAGGAAATCATTGTAATGCAGACAATTTGTTCCACAACTTGTTAAATGTCCCATCCTGGTCCCCTATTGTGCTATTCCACACACGTACAAACACACACAAACACACACAGGCACGCACACAGACGCACATATTATGCTCACCTTACCTTCCGTTCCATCGCCGGTCTCCTGGGACTTGCTGTTCGCTAGTACGGGCTGTGTATCGGGTTACCAGCACGACGAGGGAGGAACTTCTGCACCCAGAGTGCTGACGTGAAAGGCAGAAGCCACTTGCCTCCGATTGGCCAGCGCGCTGCCTTTGAGTAGCGTCTGACAGGGGACGTTCCTGCCTCGTCGCGATGCTTGCCGATACACATCCTGGAGCGGCGAAGTACAGGAGGCCGGCGATGGAACGGAAGGTACACATATTATGCTCACCTTACCTTCCGTTCCATTGCCGGCCTCCAGGGTCCTGTAGTTTGCTGCGAGGATGCCTCCCTCGTCGCGATGTACCGGTGAACTACAAGAACCATGAGACCGGCGATGGAACGGAAGGTAAGGTGAGCATAATACTGTATGTGTGTGCATGCGTGCGTGTTTGTTTGTGTGTTTGTGCAGACTGTAAGAGCCGGTTAGAGCGCGGTGGATGTACGGAACCGGAAGTGTGTGCGGTGAGTATTTTGCTCGTACAGCAAAGCTTTCTCGTAAACAGAGTTACAAATTTACAGAAAGCTTTGCTTGTTAAGCGAAATTCTCATTAACTGTGTTACTCGTTAAGCGAGGTACCACTGTACCAGCCTTGATTAATCTGGGTCCCAATTTACTATTGACAGAATGGCCGACCCTATGAAGCATTCACAGTCTGGGTCTGCCAAAGCGAGGACCCTCATAGAAGAGTAATATGCTCAAATAACCTGCACAAAATAAAGGAATTTGGCTTGGCCAAGTGTTCGGAGCACCACTACACCCCACCAATTACCATCCTTCGCCCCTCCCCTTGTAATGATTGAGAATGCTCCAAGGAGCGCTGCCTGTATTTAATCCTCCTGAGAGCTCACGCAATGTCAGTGTGTGTGGGCGCCCTCTAATCCCCCTATCCGGTCTGTAGCAGCTGCTTGCTGGACACAGGATTGCACAATAAGTTGTTGATGCGGTCAGGAGATGGAAATGAGAGCGCAGACACTGATGCACTCACTGCACGTAAGAGTGTGCAGGGCTGAGAGGTTCATATAGACAGCACTCCATGGAAAGCTGCCAATCATCACAACGGGAGGGGTGGAAGATGCTAATTGAGAAGGGGGGACAGTCCAAGAGTGCGCCAAGGTCCCATCATTTTAAGTATGTAATAAACTTTTTTTTTTTCTTTTGAGGAGGGGGGAGGCATAAAACAAACAAAAAAAAACAAAAAACGGGAAAATCTGTATCACACATTTTTTAAAAAAGGCATAAAATTATATGGGCAATAAATTGTTTAATTTCCATTTTTAAATGGAGGATGGTGCAATCATAGAAACATTGTTTAAAAGGGAATTTATTAACAGTTTTTACACATAATCTGAAACCAGCATAATATAGAGATAAGGATCCTGATTCTAGTGATGTTTCGCTTACTAGGCTGCTTGCTGTAGTTTTGATAAACTTTGATAAAAGCACTGTTTTATCAGCAGGAGATAAAGTCAAGAGGACTAGTAAACCTGCAGCCATATAGTCCTCCATATTCATGAGTTTTTTTAACCCTACCCCCGCCTCTGATTAGCAATTTTCTGCCTGTGAACAGTGTACAAGGAAAGTTGCCAATCAGTGGTCTAGCCAGAGTTATACAGAGCTCAACATTTAGAGAACTGCTAGAGGTGCAGTAAAAAAAACTGATCAAATAAAAAAAAAAAAAAAAAGCGGCAAGCAGCCAAGTAAGTGACACATCGCTAGAATCTGGGTCTCTGCCTCTATATTATGCTCCTTTCTGATGGAATAGCAAAAACCTGGTGACAGATTTCCTTTAAGGAATCTATTCTGACTCCTTACTTTGTTTTCATATATAATTTACTCTGCAGCCAGTGGGGCATCAACCTGCCGAGGTATCACCCACGTGCCTATCATTTTCCTACAGGTGTGTATTAGGTTCCACTTTTTTAGGCAACAGGGCAATTGACTAACTTGCCCAAGAAGTCATAAAGTTACAGGCTGTAAGAAAATAGTAAGGGGGTCTATTTCCCAAATCCTGCATTTGCTCATTGTATCTCTCATTTCTACCATTTCTCCTTAATGAGAACCTGTCAGCGCGATTTAACTGTAATGGTGCTGTAACTGATAAAATTGATACCTATGGTGAAGAAATCTGCTTTGTTGTTCTTATTTAATCACCAGTGGACGTTTTCTGCTAATTAGAGTTTAGTGTACAGGGGACGGACTGTGCACCGGGTCTTCTCCTCCCTGTCTATGATTCCCCAGCCCCTCTGCCTTCTGCTGGTCTGTGAATGACCTGCTTCTGTTTGACATCTTAGCATAATCTGTCAAAGACTGGAGGCAAACAGGGGGCCGGGGAATCAAAGATAGGGAGGAGATGACTCAGTGTACAGTCTGGCCCCTGTGCACCCAAACCTAATTAGCTGAAAACATCAAATGGTGATTAAAGTGGAACAACAAAACAGATTTCTTCACCAAAAGGTATCAATGTAATTTGTATAATGGTGACATTAGCCACATCTTTTCTTTCCATTGCAAAGTCATGCTGCCTGGTTCTCCTTAACCCAATATATTGGAATGTGATTACATATCTTTATTGGTGCAGCTGTGTATAACAAAGCGTCTCCAAACTCACCATATCGGCCACAACTATGGCTCCTTCCTTGTGGAGGGCAATCGATTTTTATTCATTGTGAATGGTTTGCATTTAACAGTATTGATTGTCTTACACTCAGACAGGTTATGTAACCTGGGAAATCTACATCAGTTTACCCTACCACATTTAATGAATAATATTATGCAATAGCATTGAATGGTACGGTGCAGTACACATCTCACCCCTACAAAGAGCAAAATGGAAGCTGGTCAGATGGGAAAATACCGTACTATGAGAAGCATTTATCATTCTGCCAGATCCAACAAACAAAAAATGTGATTTAATAATGATATATTTTATTATTGTTGTCATAGAAGGGTTAATAGTTTCTATATTTCTAGATTTTAAATACTTTATTAATATTATTACATTTAGTTTTAATTAGTACATTTTGTTTTAGTACATACTAGTCTCATAGTCTGATATTCAAGGTTTTATTTTTCTTTAAAATATATTCTTATCTTATAGAAGGGCCTTTAAGTCTCTGTGTTTCTGAGACTTAAGGTCATATATGATGCAGAGGGGGGGGGGGGGGGGACTAGTAAATTTCCACTGAAGCATTTATGCAATATTACGGTATATTGGTCTGTAAATGGCATAAATATGTTTGCACTGGTGAATAAACAGAAACTGATTTTGCGCACGACAACTGTGCATGTCCTTTCTCCAAGCGCTTAATATCTACGAGGCCTAAATCAATTTGGACCTCACTGGTGATCCTATCATCTGACCTTTGAGCCAGAGCAGAACAGCTGCAACAGTTTTTGGCGCCCAACGTGGGGCCGTGGCCAACTAGCCTATTCGAAAGAAGTTTTGGGGACTCCTGCAATCTGGGGTTTCAGGAGTAGGTGTGGCACTAATTCTGCCAGGCAAAGCCCCCAATACAGAGGAGCCAATTGTTAAGTATAAGTGCTCCATTCTGTTGAATGTCAGCATTGTATATTACATAGAGATATATATATATATATATATATATATATATATATCTCTATATATATATATATATATCTCTATCTATATATATATATATAAAAAAAAAAAAAGTCACTAAAAGGCAGCCAAATGTACCAACACCAAGACACAATATTAATGCACTGCGAGATGCAGAAACCCAATGATAAAGGCGGAGGCAGCACAGGTGCACTGGTGGAGATGTACCAGCAGCAAACACTGATGATTGATCAATGATGCTCTGTGACTTCCCTTTGGTGCCATAAGCGGAATACTGCCATAGCTGATATTATGGAATACCAGAGTGTTCCCTCTTAGGATATGGGATAAACTGTGACCAAAATGAGCGCAATAGGCTTGAACCCGGTAAAACTGAAAATAAAGCAAGTGGAGTGTCCGCTCACCTTGTGTGGTTGTGTCTAACAAAAGGACGTTACAGAATCACTAGTGTTGCACTACTAAATAGATAATGGGGGAGCTGCTGGTAGCAGATTGGACCTGTGCATTTGACCAACTGGTGAATAAGAGTAAGAAGTATATGGGAGCTACCGCGCTTCCTAGGGGAGACTAATACAGGACTCACTTCAATTAGAGACTTATATACTGTATGTGTGCAGAATCCAAGGTGGATCCAACTTGTAAGTATGCCCTAAGATAGGTATAAGTGTGACCAGGTTTAAAGTTTTAAAAGGATATACAGAATAATTAGTAAAATACGAGTAATAAAACATATATCTTTAAATTAATTAAAACAAAGAAATGGCAGTCAGTAGCTGTCAAGATGTGACTGTTGAATAGGGATAGAGGCCCCTTGGCTGTCCCTTAAGCTAGGGGGCCATATGCTATCCATAATCTCAGGGATACTCCTAATGGTGAAGATGCCGAGTCCCATTTCTGGCTCTGCTCCTGACCAAACATAATCTGATACCCCGCATCCCACCAGGGCAAGATGGAGTAGGAGTGTGATGTTAAACACCGATAAAGACAGACAAGGGAAAACCAAAACTCTGACACACTGCACACACACACACACATACACACGATAAGACAATAAGAGATTCAGGAGGAAAACAAGAGCAGGAAGGTAGCTACAAAAAAGACAACAGGGATAATTCCATAACCGCACAAAGCAATAAACACCACTTCCACCCGATAGTCTAGAACACCACACCTCACCAGACCAACTAAGATAAACTATAGCTGGCATAGATGGAAAGATTCAGCTAGCATAAATAGGACAGGAGCATATTGATAGGCTTCCCCACAACACGTGATCAAAGGAGACTAAAAAGCAGACTAGTAGAGATTAATGTTTTCTAGCTCGACTATGAATCAGCACACAGCAGGTCCGAGTCTACCTGCGCTGATCTCAAACACCAGAGAATTTTTCAGGTGGAGTGTCAGAATCTAATCTGAAGAGAATCTGATGCCACCATGACAATCGGTGAAGTTTGTTAAAATCTCCATGTGACAGTAGAGTTGTACAGTACTTCTGCGAAAAGGAGTATATCCTTAAGCTATATCAACATTGACGGTGCAATGGTGATTTAGTTTGTTAATCCTTAGTAAATAGTAGAAGTATTAGTGATGCAGTTGATATACAAATAATAGGAGGGCTTTGCTTAAAAATAAAGTAAAACCATAAAGATGTATTAGAGAGGAGAATAAGGTCATAAATAGAGGGACGGTATTTCATGTAGAAACAGTATATATTCATAAAATAAACACTGTCCTGCGCAATAAACTCATTGGTGGTACAGTGGATGCTGGCATTGCTGAAAGGACCCCTGATGAAGGACAGCAAGCCCTTTGAAACGCGTTGGATTGCGCGTACCTAGCAGAACCCAGTATCTGACAAAGACAAGGGGACACCTTTCTTTTGTTTGTTTTTTCACCTTTTCTTCCAGCGTGTTACATCATATGCAGCCTTGTACGCAGGCTCATGGTTTCCAAGGACGTCTTTGACCGAGGCACTTGAAAAACTTTGCCTACCGCCGACAGCTCGGCTCTAGAGTAAGCGAACTCAGATGCAGCACATCAGGAGCGCACCAACATTAGCGCTCTGCAGGGGTCAGCACATGGACAATCCACCAACCTGCTGTATGCTAGGCGTGATCTTTCAGCAGTGTCAAGATCCGCTGCACTATCATTGAATTTATTGCTCTGGACAGTGTTTGTTTTATGAATATATATTATATATATATCTATATATATAATTGCCTTATTCTGTCTGTCTGTCTGTCTGTCTGTCTTGCTCCAAAATTGTGTCCTTACGGTGACAAACAGCGGATTGGCCGCTGGGCTCGCCATGGCCCCGCCCCCCCGCACGGATTGGCCGCTCGCCTCGCCTCGGCTCCGCCCCCTCGCACGGATTGGCCTCTCGCCCCGGCCCCCTGCACGCATTGGCAACTCGGCCACGCCCCGCCCCCCTCACGCATTGCACGCTCGCTCTGGCCCTGCCCCCCGCACGCATTCCCCGAACCGACTCCCAGGTGAGTGCTGTACCCCCGGGAGCCCACATCAGCGTACGCCAGCAACCCAGCATTGCTGGAGTTGCTGGCGTACGCTGGTGTGGGCTCCCGTGCGAGCGGGGTACGCTGGTAACCATGGAACACATCGAGTAATATTGTAGCATGGTTACCAGCGTACACCGGCTCCCATGTGAGCGCATCAAGGTCCTGCAGCGGCGGAACACACACACACGCATAAGAACAGACACACACACACACATCAGATCACACTCAATCTCACACACACCTCACACACACATCAGATCGCATCCACACACTCACAACATCCTGTGATATCGATTGCTTCTCGGCGGCGATACTGTGCGTGCAGTGACCTTCCAGGACCTGCCGGAGGATCACATGGCCGGAAGCATGTGGTATCTCCGGATGTTGTGATTGTGTGAGCGCGTATGTGCGATATCGTCAGTGTGTGTGTGCGTGTATGCGATCGGATGTGTGTGAGTGTGTTCTGATGCGTGAGTGTGTGTGTAAGTGAGTGTATGCGATCGGATCTGTGAGTGTCGGCAGAGGAGCACGGCGTGCAGCACAGCTGCTGGGACCGCCCACCGGTGGGCACAGTTAGAAGTGGGGTGTGAGTGTATGCGATCAGATGTGTGCGTGTATACTGTCTGGTGTGTGACTGTGGAGCACGATGGGGGGTGCACAGCATGGGTGATGGAGCACGATGGGGAGTGCGCAGCATGGGGGATGGAGCACGATGGGGAGTGCGCAGCATGGGGGATGGAGCACGATGGGGGGTGCGCAGCATGGGGGATGGAGCACGATGGGGGGTGCGCAGCATGGGGGATGGAGCACGATGGGGGGTGCGCAGCATGGGGGATGGAGCACGATGGGGAGTGCGCAGCATGGGGGATGGAGCACGATAGGGAGTGCGCAGCATGGGGGATGGAGCACGATGGGGAGTGCGCAGCATGGGGGATAGAGCACGATGGGGAGTGCGCAGCATGGGGGATGGAGCACGTTTGGGAATGCACAGCATGGGGGAAAGAGCACGATGGGGAGTGCGCAGCATGGGGGATGGAGCACAATGGGGAGTGCGCAGCATGGGTGATGGAGCACGATGAGGGGTGCGCAGCATGGGGGATGGAGCACGATGGGGGGTGCGCAGCATGGGGGATGGAGCACGTTTGGGAGTGCGCAGCATGGGGGATGGAGCACGTTTGGGAGTGCGCAGCATGGGGGATGGAGCACGATGGGGAGTGCGCAGCATGGGGGATGGAGCACAATGGGGAGTGCGCAGCATGGGGGATGGAGCACGATGGGGAGTGCGCAGCATGGGGGATGGAGCACAATGGAGAGTGCGCAGCATGGGGGATGGAGCACGATGGGGAGTGCGCAGCATGGGGGATGGAGCACGATGGGGGATGCGCAGCATGGGGGATGGAGCACGATGGGGGGTGCGCAGCATGGGGGAATGGAGCACAATGGGGGGTGCGCAGCATGGGGGATGGAGCACGATGGGGGGTGCACAGCATGGGGGATGGAGCACGATGGGGGGTGCACACCTTCCCCCAAACACACACACACACACCGCCACACATGCACTGCACAACACACCACACACACACTGGGAACCACAAACACTGCCCTACACAGACACCCAAACACACAGACAACGCCGCACACACACAACACCCAACACACAAACACCGTGGCACACACAAATATACGCACATACGGCACAACACACACATTGCACAAAACATACCTCCCCCAAAACACACACACACACCCCACACCCACACAAACCGCGCAACACACACACACAACGCTACAGACACACGGTTGCGTTTTTTCTGCAAAGCGCCGGATTGTGCCGCACAGGAAAAACCGATGTGTGAAAGCAGCTTTACCTGTGGGTTTGCTCCTGATCACCATCCTTTCATGGGACTCTGGCAGGGATGGTATCTATTGATATACTTTTATTCATTAGTGCAATACTTCTGTATTTGACTTGCCATATGCAGTTCCATTTAGTTTGTTACTTTTGCGCTATTATTTACTTCCTTTGGTATGTGGTGCTTTTCCCATATGTATTGTGTAAGTGGAGGAGGAAACTCTGGGGGTATTTTTGCCTTATTACATGCAAATCCCAGCTTTGTTTGTTCACTTTTGTTTTAAATGGTTTTAACATGTTTTTTGGCGTTTTTTGCTACTGTCCGTCAATAAAATTGTCTATTACATTTGCATAATATTCTTTTGGTGATCCCATTTGTTACACACCTCCTTTCTCTTTCACATTAAAAAAGCAGGAAAAACGCACCAACAATTGACATGCTGCAGATTATTTTCTGCAACAAATCTTCAAGTAAAAAATAAGCAACGTGTGCACAGCACTTCAGAATACTCATTGACTTTGCTGGCATGAAGATAGACATGCAGATTTGGGCAACAAATGCACCAAAAAAATACATAAAAAACGCACCGTGCGCATGGACCGGTGCTGTTTTTTTCTTGGAAAAAACGTGATGCATGAGAATATCCTTAAAGAGACCATAAAAATTCAGTCCAATCTGCAGGCATCATGTTATAGATATTCCTCCATGAAGAAGTGTGCAACACGTAGCGAAACGCGCGTTGGTGGTCCTATGATCCGGTCCGGGGGTACTTTATGGCCTAGGAATTTTTCCTTAACAGCACCTTATTGCACTAGCACTTTAGGTAAATATGATTTAATGGTCTGTGAATTGGCATACATGTCTCTATCATTCCTTATTGGTATGGCAATTGTAATATGGGAATTTTTTCCTTCACATTTACCATTTTTGTATTAAATTGATCATGTCATATAATATCTGGAAACCTCTTTTCCTATGAATTGGCCATTTGTCCCCTCTTCCACTCTCCTGTGGTTGTTTTTAATTTTTTTACATTGTGCCGGTTTGTGTAAATCAATAAACTTGTCTGTTTATTCTGCACAAATTACTCTCCTTCTCGTGTGTTCATTAGGTTATGGAGCAGGGGGAGGGAGCAGAATAAATTGATATTAAGTTTTGTGATTAAAAATTCAGTATTACCTTTGTGTTAATAATTTACACCTCTGCTCTTTCTGGGATATCGGGTCCAGTGGGCAGTCCTAGCCGTGATTGACAGCTTTTTTTTGTATAAGTGTGCATACAGAGATAGCTGTCAATCATTGATAGGTCCGCCCACTGGACCCAAAATCCCAGAAATGAGAAAAGCCCAGGTTATACTGAATGTTTGCTCGCAATACTATATAGCAATCTGCCCCCGGCTGCCTGCAGATAGGACGGCATTTTCATGGTGACAGGTTCTCTTTAAGGCCTCCAACACACATCCGTGAAACACGTGCATGTTTGGTCCGTTTCCGTATATACCTGAGACACAGACAAACGTGCACCAATATTAATCTATGTTTGAGGTCACACGTGCGTTATTTTATAATGTCCGTGTGTCCGTGTTCCTTATGTGTTTCCGTTTTTCACGGAAGCATGTCAGTTTTCTGCACGGAACACGCATACACGGACCCCATGAAAGTCAATGGTTATGTGCGCACAAGTACGTGACTCGGATGCATCTCCGTATGCTCAGTGTACATTTTGTGCTGTTTTCTGGAGATGTCGGTCATTCTTTTTTTTCCTGTGTATGTCGGTCAATCTCCCTCAGTCCGTCGGTCAGTCTCTGTCTGTCTGTCTGTCTCTCTCTCTGTCTGTCTGTCGGTTAGTCTCCCCCTCTCCTCATACTTACCGATCACCGGCGCGGCGCTGCACGGCGTTCACACCGCTCCGGCGGCTTTTACTATTTGAAAAAGCCGGCCGCTCATTAATCAATCTTGTATTCCCTGCTTTCCCCACCCACCGGCACCTATGATTGGTTGCAGTGAGACACGCCCACACGCTGAGTGACAGCTGTCTCACTGCAACCAATCACAGCCGCCGGTGGGTGGGTCTATAATGTGCAGTAAAAAAATAAATAAAAAAAGACGTGCGGTCCCCCCCATTTTGATACCAGCCAGGGTTAAGTCACACGGCTGAAAGCTGGTATTCTCAGGATGGGGAGCCCCACGTTATGGGGAGCCCCCCAGCCTAACAATATCAGCCAGCAGCCGCCCAGAAATGCTGCATCCATTAGATGCGACAGTTCTGGGATTCTACCTGGCTCTTCCCGAATTGCCCTGGTGCGTTGGCAATCGGGGTAATAAGGAGTTAATGGCAGCCAATAGCTGCCAATAAGTCCTAGATTAATCATTGCAGGCATCTCCCCGAGATATCTTCCATGATTAATCTGTATGTAACAGTAAATAAACACACGCACAACGAAAAATCCTTTATTTTCAATAAAAAACAAACAACAAGTACCCTCGTTCACCAATTTATTAAGCCCCAAATACCCATCCGTGTCCGGCGTAATCCACGGAGGTCCCACGTTGCTTCCAGCTCTGCTACATGAAGGTGACAGGAGCTGCAGAAGAACACCGCCGCTCCTGTCAGCTCCACGCAGCAACTGAGGTGAGTATCGCTATCAGCGATGACATCACTCAGGTTACTCGTGGCCACCGCTGGATCCTCCAACTGTGACAGCAAGTCGCCCGAGTGACAGCGATGAAGTCACAGGTGAGTTGCGGTCTCGGGTGGGTGACTCCAGCTAGCCGCGGGTAACCTGAGTGACGGCAGCGCTAATCGCGCTGCTCACTGCAGTCACTCAGGGGATTAGCTGTCACCGGTGAGTCCTTCACGGGTGACCGCTAATCAGGAAGCGACACAGACAGAGCCGCGGGATGACAATGAAGTCGGGGTGAAGGTCACCCGAGTTCATTCTCAGCGCGCGACTGTCTGCTGTCTGCGGGTATTCATCAACGACATTTTACATCACACATGGAACATTTCACATGGAAAACACATTCACACGTCAGTTACAAATCTCACGCACACACGGGCATTACACACGCACACGCGGTTAGCATACGCCGTTCACACAAATGCCACACGGACCATAAAACGGACATAAAAACTGATCACGGACCTGAAAAAACGGCCCGTATTACACGTGCGTGATTTTAACGGATGTGTGTTGGAGGCCTCAAGAAGATTTATCGCCAAACAAGCCTCTTGCTATCAGAGAAATGCCAGCAATCAGCAGGAGGATTGCACTACTTACAAGACATGCTTCCTTGCACTCAGTAAGGGTACCTTCACACTTTAGCGATGCAGCAGCGATCCGACCAGCAATCTGACCTGGTCAGGATCGCTGCTGCATCGCTACATGGTCGCTGGTGAGCTGTCAAACAGGCAGATCTCACCAGCGACCAGTGACCAGCCCCCAGCCAGCAGCGACATGCAAGCGACGCTGCGCTTGCACGGAGCCGGCGTCTGGAAGCTGCAGAGACTGGTAACTAAGGTAAACATCGGGTATGGTTACCCGATGTTTACCTTAGTTACCAGCGCACACCGCTTAACCTAGCGTGTGCAGGGAGCAGGAGCCGGCACTGGCAGCGTGAGAGCTGCGGAGGCTGGTAATGAAGGTAAATATCGGGTAACCACCTTTGGTTACCCGATGTTTACCTTAGTTACAGCTTACCGCAGGCTGTAAGACGCCGGCTCCTGCTCCCTTCACATTCAGGATTGTTGCTCTCTCGCTGTCACACACAGCGATGTGTGCTTATCAGCGGGAGAGCAACAATAAAAAAACTAACCAGGGCTGTGTGTAACGAGCAGCGATCTCACAGCAGGGGCCAGATCGCTGCTCAGTGTCACACACAGCGAGATCGCTAATGAGGTCACAAAAAACGTGACTCAGCAGCGATCTCAGTAGTGATCTCGCTGTGTGTGAAGCACCCCTAACACAGCGTTATCTTATAGATAGTTGCTCTGTTCAGCATACTGGTGAAAAAAAAAAAAATCAGTATGGTTTTTCTGGGTTTCATGTTCAAACAAGAAAATCCCATTGTTGGAATCAATTAGGCTAGAAGAGCAATAAAAAGGGGAAAGATATTATGCAGCATGTGTGTAATAAATAATTTGATTGTGAGAATGGATACCGAATGACAGCGTATAACATTGATCTTTGCATCATAATCCAGGATTTCATATAAATGCAATGGTGAAACCTTTGTACTGATCAGAAAAACAAAGGGTTAATTCCCTGCTGTACCTGGCACCGGTAAGGGGCCTTAGTACTAAGCCGAGCTCACCGGACTGGGCTGAGCTGCATTACCGATCACAGCCACACTGGTATGGACATCCATATGCCAGGGGCTAAGGTGGTTTTGCTAATCTGTAGGGCTCCAGAGGTTGGACCCCTCCAATGCATGTCAGAGCTTAAATAACCCTTTATACTCTTATATATCTTATTTTTTTTTTCAATAGTATAATACCTTGTCTCTCTGAAAATAATCTCTAGTAGGATTTTTGGGTAATTTTTGAGTATGCTTAAAATATAAGCCCTACTCCAAAAATAAGCCCTAGTTGTGATTCCATAAGGAAATGTTCAAGCAGCTAAGTTAAACAATATAGCAGGACTCTTCATCAAAGAAGCAGACACCCCCAAAAGAAAGCAGACCCCCCCTGTCCCACGAAAAAAAAACCCCAAACAACACACTCACTCCCCAGACCACAAACACTTAGGGGCACTTTGCACACTACGACATCGCAGGTGCGATGTCGGTGGGGTCAAATTGAAAGTGACGCACATCCGGCGTCGCAGGCGATATCGTAGTGTGTAAAGCCTTTTTGATACGATTAACGAGCGCAAAATCGTCGTAATCGTATCATCGGTGTAGCGTCTGTCATTTCCATAATTTGGAAATGACCGATGTTACGATGTTGTTCCTCGTTCCTCCGCCTGCCGGGTGACATCGCTATGACGCCGCACGACCTGCCCCCTTAATAAGGAGGCGGGTCGCCGGCCAGCGCGACGTCGCAGGGCAGGTGAGTGCATGTGAAGCTGGCGTAGCGATAATGTTCGCTACGCCAGCAATCACAAGATATCGCTGCTGCGACGGGGCGGGGACTATCGCGCTCGGCATCGTAAGCATCGGCTTGCGATGTCATAGTGTGCAAAGTGCCCCTTAGAGTTGGCAAGTGGCGATGGTGGATGGGCTCTCACACAGATCTGCGTCACTGTCAGGTCACTCGCCATTCCAACTGCATTGCACTGCAGCTCTCACACACAGATCAGGTACCAGTATCCCTTCTTCCAGTCACTAGTGGGACCTGACAGTGATGTAGATTTGTATGTGAGAGCCCATTCACTTGCAAACTTAATTGTTTGGGGCTTGGTAAGTAAGATTAGGTGGCATCTGCTTTCTTTTGGGGGTAAACTTAGCAGTACATAGACAATAATACATTTAAGAAGCTCATTAACCCTTTGTATATATGGTATGTACCCTCCACTATAGGACTGGTTCTGCACCAGGAGAATAGCGGATCAGATAAGAAAATGTGCATGTGAACCAGAAATAGGATTAACACAAAATGTTGATGTTCCAGAATGTGATGACAGGATTATATTTCAATAAATGTTCATTTTTTTTGTTCAAGAATGCATATGGTTCAGGAAAAATATAAACACATGCCCTGAAAATAAGCCATGTCTTATTTTGGCGCAACACGGTATTTCGTTCTGATTACTTATCAACCTTGCAAGAAAAGCTGGGTATTTAAGACACCCAATCCCACAGATGAAGCCAAGAGCCTGGATACGCCTGCCAAAAACGTTCGCTCTCTATTTTATTGATAACAGAAAATAATGAATGACAAATAAAGGCTGAAATACGAGTGGCTGGACTGGCTGAACTCAGTTTGTTCTACATGTAGTACAATGTGCATTTTACGGTTGTGGAGAAAGCATTTGATAGGAATTGCACTTTATGGCTGTGGTTGGGCTTGGGTCATTGCACTTGGGCCCTCTATGCTGACCTGGTCCTTGCTCTTTTCACCTCCCATTTGGCAATCATGAAGGCTTACAAAGCATTTTCCAAACCCCGACTTACAAGACTGTCCACTATCCCCTCTGATGTTTATTCTTGCTCTGGACATCCTCCTATGCATCAGGATTACATAATGTATTTCAGGGTTACAGGGAAGCACGATAACCCCCAAAATGCCAGACTGTGCAGATGCCCGGCTTTTCATTATTAATAACCCTATAAAATCTTACCCCAATCTCATCATACTTCTGAACGATTATTCCGCTGTTTCAGGTTTCAAGATCAGTTGTCATAGATTAGAAGCCTAGGATAATAGGTTTCCATCTGACAAGTAGAGTTGAGCGCGGTTCGCGGTTCTCCAGTTCGAGGCTCGAGTGATTTTGGGGCCTGTTCTAGATCGAACTAGAACTCTAGCTTTTTGCAAAAGCTCGATAGTTCTAGATACGTTTGAGAACTGTTCTAGCAGCAAAAAAACAGCTAATTCCTAGCTGGCTTTCCGCTGTAATAGTGTAAGTCACTCTGTGACTCACACTATTATGACATTTCAGTGTATAGTGTGCGGGAACAGCGCATTCAGATCACTGCTGTATGGATAATGGCGATCATCAATTTTTTTTTTTTCCCTTGTCTTCCTTCCCTAAGCGCGCGCGTGTAGTGGGGAGGGCCAGCATGTCAGCCAATCCCAGACACACACACAGCTAAGTGGACTTTTAGCCAGAGAAGCAATGGCATGTGTGATAGGATGTCCATGTCACATGTCCCTGCATTATAAAAACGGACATTTTCCTCCAGCACGCCATTATCTGCCTTCTGCGTCCTTGGTGTCAGTCCTCACTGGCGCAGCTCCTATCGCCGATACTGCTGTATACGCTCCATACACAGCGCTGGACAGCTTAGGGATAGCACTTTCTATCAGTCCTTTTAAGGGCTCATACCGGCAGGGTCAGAGCCATAGGTGACAGGTCCTGAAAACAGAGTTTAACAGCTACACAAGATGACAGCGTCTGTGTAGCTGAGGTCAGGGATTTCCTCGCTGCATTTCCCCATTAGGAGGGATAGAAAGGCAGGTTTCCATTCCTCTACCCAGAGACCCACAACCCTGGCACTGTACCCTCCTGTCCTCTGCACACTCAAACTCATTGTTACTAAGCCATTATACTAGCAAACACTGAGTGAACCTAGTGGCATCCTAAACGTGGCTATTGGACTTCTGTATAGTCCCACTAGTGCAAAGATATTCGCAGCACGTCTGCCTGCATTGCACACTCAAACTCATTATAACTAAGCCATTATACTAGCAAACACTGCTGCCAGTTTAAGGGCCGTAGTTGCATTGTCAGGGATAATTATTGTTGTTTATTCTGCTGTTAATAAAGATAGACCACCGCTGCAATCTACACCACCTCTCAATTTTTACTACCACATTTTAAGTGTACAATCTTGTCGCAATCAAAATGAGTGGCAAAATGACAGATGCTGGTGGGAAGGGTAAGAGGCGTTTTGGAAAAGGAAAAAAAGGGTTTGTCCGTGGTGAAGGTGGCAAAGCTCCATTAACATCTGCTGAAGATAGACCATCTTCCAGCAAAAGTAAGATGTCTACTACTTACCGTGGACAATCCGATGTGCTCCCTTTTTTACGGACACGGACAACTGGAACAAAGGTAGATGATGGCCAAAAAAGGAAAATGCTTGAATGGATCTCAAGTAGTCCAACAAGTGCCCTCTCAGCCACCTCAACTACCGCATCCAAAAAACACCAGTCCTCTGAGTTGTCATCGCAATCACACTTGCTTTCTCCCAGCTCTGAAGTCTCCATCCGCCCTGCACAGTATGGTGGAACTGAGATGGCTGAGTCTGCAGAGCTGTTCAGTCACACTATAGCCTGGGAATCAGAGGTCTGCTCCCAAGCTACAGTGAGTACAGACCAGGAAATGGTCTGCAGTGATGCCCAGAACCTTTGTGACTCTGATTCAGGCCGTGAGGACCAAGTTTCTGAGCATAATGTTGACCCTTTTTCACCAACTGTAACACCTGTTGTTATAGACAATGAGGAACATACTGATGACGATGAGACGCAGATACCAGATTGGGATGACAACTTAAATATTCGGTCAGGGCAAGAAGAGGCTCGGTCTGAGGGTGAGGGGAGTGCAAGCACAACAATTGATGAGGAAGTTCTAGATCCCACCTACTGTCAACCCACAGTCAGGCACTCGAGGAGGTCAACAGAGGTGGTGGAGGAGGATGCAACTGATGACGAAGTTACCTTGCGCCTTCCTGGACAGAGTCGGAGTACTGGTAGCACGTCTACAACTGCATCCTCAGCCACCACTCTGCCTCTGAGCACTAGTCGGGGTGGATCAACAGGTCGCATGGCCTCTAAGCCTTGCCTAGCCTGGTCCTTTTTTGACATAGCAAAAGATCGCCCAAATTATGTGATCTGTAAAATTTGTCATGGTTCTCTTAGTAGAGGTCAAAACCTCAGCAGTTTGACAACTTCTTCCATGAATCGTCACATGAATAAATATCATATGTCCCGGTGGGAAGCTCACCGTGCTGCAATGCGGCCTAGCGGAGCGAACCATCCACCGCCGGCCCCTTCCAGTGCATCCGTGCGCTCTTCATCTTCTAGGACTGTGGGGACAGCTGTCACACCTGGTTTTCCACGCACAACTTCCACAACTGTAACCGCAACAGGCAGTTTGCTTGGTAGGTCGTCAGTTGGTTTGGAAGGGGAAACAAGTGCGTGTGTACAGCTCTCTCAGACATCGATAGCACCAACGTTGGATGAAGGCGACATCATGTCTCCGCCTGCACTTTCCTCACAAAGCTGCATTTTTCCAGGGACACCCTACTCAACACCGTCTACACACAGCAGCCAGATCTCTGTCCCTCAGATGTGGACAAATAAAAGGCCATTTCCTGCGACCCATGACAAAGCTAAGAGGTTGACTTTATCCCTCTGTAAGCTCTTGGCTACCGAAATGCTGCCTTTCCGTCTGGTGGACACACAGGATTTTAGAGACCTTATGTCTGTCGCTGTGCCCCAGTACCAGATGCCCAGTCGCCACTACTTCTCTAAGAAAGGTGTGCCCGCGCTACACCAGCATGTCGCACACAACATCACCGCTTCCTTGAGAAACTCTGTGTGTATTTCACCACCGATACTTGGATCAGTAAGCATGGACAGGGACGTTACATGTCACTGACTGGGCACTGGGTAACTATGGTGATAGATGGTGAAGGGTCTGCTGCACAAGTCTTGCCGTCCCCACGACTTGTGTGTCAATCCTCTGTCTGTCCAAGTTCCGCCACTGCTTCTGCCTCCTCCACCTCATCTGTGTCCTCCACTTCCGCCCCAAGCCTGCCTGGTCAGGCCACCAGCGTTCTCACTGCGCAGAAGGAATCACGCACCCCTCATTACTATGCTGGCAGCAGAGCGAACGGCATCAGGCGGTCCTTAGCTTGACATGTCTTGGGAATAGGAGTCACACAGCTGAGGAGTTGTAGTCAGCTCTGCGGTCCGAGTTTAATAAATGGTTGTCTCCACTCAACCTGCAGCCTGGTAAGGCCGTGTGCAACAATGCTGCAAACCTGGGTGCGGCCCTTCGCCTGGGCAAGGTGACACACGTGCCTTGTATGGCTCACGTGTTGAACCTTGTTGTCCAGCAATTCTTAACACACTATCCCGGCCTAGATGGCCTTCTGACCAGGGCACGAAAACTGTCTGCTCACTTCCGCCGTTCAACCGCCGCAGCTGAGCGACTTGCATCGCTCCAGAAGTCTTTCGGCTTGCCGGTTCATCGCCTGAAATGCGATGTGCCGACACGCTGGAATTCGACTCTCCACATGTTACAGCGACTGTGGCAGCACCGTCGAGCCCTGGTGCAATACGTCATGACGTATAGCCTAGGCCAACGAGATGCAGAGGTGGGGAAGATCACCCTGATGGAGTGGTCTCAGATCAAGGACCTATGCACCCTTCTGCAGAGTTTCGACATGGCGACGAATATGTTTAGCGCTGACAATGCCATTATCAGCATGACAATTCCAGTCATTTACATGCTGGAGCACACGCTAAACACTATTCGGAGTCAGGGGGTGGGACAACAGGAAGGGGAGGAACTACAGGAGGATTCATATGCGCAAGACACAACAACATCACCAAGGTCCAGATGTTCATCATCACCAAGGCGGCAGGCATGGGACCATGGGGGACAGGGATCAACAAGGGCGCATGGTAGCAGGCGAGATGTTGAGGAAGGTGCAGGAGAACATGAAGAAATGGAGGACGAACTGTCCATGGACATGGAAGACTCAGCGGATGAGGGAGACCTTGGTCAAATTTCAGTTGAAAGAGGTTGGGGGGAGATGTCAGAGGAAGAAAGAACGGTTAGCACCTCTATGCCACAAACACAGCGTGGACTTGGTCCGCATGGCCGCGCAAGACACATGAGCGCCTTCTTGCTGCACTACCTCCAACATGACCCTCGTATTGTCAAAATTAGAAGTGATGATGACTACTGGCTTGCCACACTATTGGATCCCCGGTACAAGTCCAAATTTTGTGACATAATTCCAGCCATAGAAAGGGACGCACGTATGCAGGAGTATCAGCAGAAGCTGTTACTCGATCTTAGCTCGGCTTTTCCACCAAACAACCGTGCAGGTGCAGGGAGTGAATCTCCCAGTTGTAACTTGACAAACATGGGACGGTCTCGTCATCTTCAACAGTCTACACGTACCAGTAGCACCGTATCTGGTGCTGGTAACAGCAATTTTATGGAATCTTTTCATAATTTTTTTAGACCCTCCTTTGCAAGGCCACCAGAGACAACAAGTCTGACACATAGTCAACGGCTGGAGAGGATGATACAGGAGTATCTCCAAATGAACATCGATGCCATGACTTTGCAAATGGAGCCTTGCTCATTTTGGGCTTCAAATCTAGAAAAATGGCCAGAGCTCTCAACTTACGCCTTGGAGATTTTGTCGTGTCCAGCTGCCAGCGTTGTCTCTGAACGTGTGTTCAGTGCTGCTGGGTGTGCTGACAGATAAGCGCACGCGTCTGTCCAGTGACAATGTGGACAGACTAACGTTCATCAAAATGAACAAGTCATGGATCCACAAGGAATTTACTACCCCTGTGTCATCCTGGGGAGAGTAAATGCTTGTGGATTTGGAATGTGCTTGATGCAAATCAAAACATCCTGTTTGCAACTAGGGCACAAGTGCTGCCACTGATGGGGTGGGTGTCTGTGTGGCCCAATTTTTGGAAAAAAGGGAGACTCCACTTGGAGTAACCCTTGCTTGCTGTGTTTTTTTAAAAAGGAGCCAAGATGAACAAGTCATGGTTCAGCAAAGACTTTGCTACCTACCCCGGTGTCATCCTGGGGACGGTTAATTATGGCGTATTTTTGAATGTGCTTGATGCAAATCTAGCTGTGAAGTGTACAACTGGGGCACAACTGCTGCCACTGAATGGGTGGGTGTGTGTGTGGCCCAATTTTTGGAAAAAAGGGAGACTCCGCTTGGAGTCACCTTGCGGTGTTTTACACGATTTTAGAAGGGCGTGCCATGCCTATATCTGTGTGTCCTCCTCTTTTTCCTTGTCCTGCTCTTTTATTTTCGCATGAGTATATGTCCTTGTCACTTTCCCATGTGTTTGTGTTGTGTTGTGAGTTGTTTGTCACCTTTTGGACACCTTTGAGGGTGTTTTCTAGGTGTTTTTATGTGTTTGTGAATGCCTGCCATTGTTTCCTATGCGGTTCCAGTTCGGTTCGACGAACCGAACTCGAACGGGACCTCCGTTCGACGAACCGACCTCGAGCCGAACCGGGACCGGTTCGCTCATCTCTACTGACAAGCTTAAGAAAGGTTTCCCTTTTATGGGAACACACACTGTGTTTTTCCAAAGATAAGACATCCCCCAAAAATAAGCCCTAGCTGCGGTTCAATAATGAAGTGTCCATGCAGCTAAAAAAAGTTAAAGATACTGCAGGACACTTCATTATAAACAGCAGACATCCCCAAAAGAGAAGAGAGAAGAACCCGCAATCACACTCACCAGACGCCAAGCGGGAGGACCTGCAGTGGATCACACACACACACACACACATAAGATTGCACGCACACACACACACATCAGATTGCACACACACACATCAGATTTCACACACACACAATCAGATTGCACGCACACACACAATCAGATTGCACGCACACACACACATCAGATTGCACACACACATCAGATTGCACACACACACACACATCAGATTGCACGCACACACACACATCAGATTGCACACACACACACACACATCAGATTGCACACACACACACACACACATCAGATTGCACGCACACACACACACACATCAGATTGCACACACACCCACACACATTAGATCACACACAGAATCACACATCAGATCGCATAACCGCACACATCAGTTCGCGCACAGAATCACACATCAGATTGCACACACATTCTCACCATATCCAGCGATACCGATTTCTACTGGCCAACAGAGAATCCTGAGATGCAGTGCGGAGGCGTTCCACTGCCGGGTCCTCCATGCACTCCACTCCTCTGTGCCCCATTATTCCCTGTTGGCCGGAAGCAATCAGTATTGCCGGATGTGGTGAGTGTGTTTGTGTGATCTGATGTGTGATTGTGTGTGTGATCTGATGTGTGTGTGTGATCTGATGTGTGTGTGTGTGTGTGATCTGATGTGTGTGTGTGTGTGTGTTGGTCAGAAGCAGGGGACGCAGCATGGACCATACCTGCTGGGAGCACCCGCCGAAGAACGCAGGAGGACCTGGGAGCCATGCAGACGTCCCAATACGACCTACCCCAAAAATAAGCCCTAGTGCTTTTTTCAGGGGAACAAAAAAAAAAAAAAAAGGACAAGACAGGGTCTTATTTTTGGAAAAACATATCAGTAAGTAACAGTATATATCCAAGGATCTGCCTTCAAACGACGTACAAAAATATGTTACAGCTGAATTTCCAACCTCTTCTAACACAATTGAAGACTTGCAAAAATGGCAAAGTAGCAAATTTACCTGCTTGAATATGATATAGAAGGGTTAATATTTTTCTATATTTTTATTTACTTTTATTGCTGCATTTTGTTTAGGATTAAAAGGGAATGTGTCACGGGGTTTTTGCCAACTAATCTGAGAGCAGCATAATGTAGGGGCAGAGATCCTGATTCCAGCGATGTGTCACTTACTGGGTTGCTTAGTGTAGTTTTCATAAAATCACTGTTTAATCAGCAGTAGATTATCATTACAGGACTACTTCTCCTGTTGCCCGGTAGTCCAGCATATACATGAGCTCTGTATAACTGCTAGATCTGCAGCAGAGAAAACATTGATTTTATCAAAGTGACAGCAAATAGCTCAGTAAGTCACACATCACTGGAATCAGGGGCTCTGTCTCTACATTAAGTTGCTCTCAGATTGGGGAGCACAAAACCGGGTGACAGATTCCCTTTATCCAGTTTCATATTCAAAGTTTAATTTTGCTCTAAAACTTTCCTATCTCATATGCAATGCTCAGAGGTTCTGAGAAGGGGGCGGCGACAGGTTGCATTTCCAATGGAAATGTTGCATGCAGTGTTACATTGGTTGTAAATGGTATAAGTTATGCATGCACAGGAAAATAAACAGAACTGATTTTGCTCAAACGTGTGCATTTTTCTTTCTCTGAGCACTCGCTATCTCAAAAGCCAATTCAATTTGGACCTCACTGGTGATCCTGTAATCTGATCTTTGGATCAGAGCTAGAGCTGAGCGGACTCAAAAAAAAACCGGGACCGGCGGGTCCCTGCTCATTTTCTTGAAAAGTCCGCATCCGGTGAGAAATCTGGTACCCATTTAAGTCTATGGGAATCAGAATCCAGGGATTAAAAATGTTGGTGGAAGGGATAGGGGGATAGGAGCGTGTGCGGTGTACTCACCCATGCTCCGTGTCATGGCGGCAAGCTGATTCTGGGTTGCGCATTCACTTCCGGAGCTGTGTGGGTCGAGATAGTGCAAGATGCTAGACTGTATGGACTCCTTCAAGGTATGATGCAAGTTGTCACGTGATGGGGGGGGCATGTTCAAAATGCAGCCCGCGATGTGTCCTGCTGAACTCAGCCTGAGCTGGAGGACCTCATGAAGCAGGCCTCTCAGGATGAGCTGCGCCCGCGATGCGTACTCCTCTGTTCAGCCTGAACGGCCTGCTTCATGTTTTGCATATTTTCCCAGGGGGCCTTGTTCTAATGTCACTGCGTTGAGAAACACGTGATGATGTCTCCGGGGTGTTGGATGTTGATCTCCCCGAGGTTAACCATCCTTACCTATGTAGTCTTCTACTAGGCATTCCTCCCACTAGCCAGTTTCCTATTCCATACTGATGAGGGGCAAATACCCCGAAACAGCTGTCTGTGGATGGATACCATGTTTGGTATAGGTGGTCTCCTTGACTGGAGACTGCCCTTCCTGTGGTTGTTCCTTCCCGGTGAAAGACCTTGCTAGTTTTAGGCCAGCGTTGAGAAACATGTGATGGTGTCCCCGCGGCATTCTTGTTTTGCTTCATGAAGCAGGCAGCCCAGGATGAGTAGATCAGGCGAGGTTTCCTCCTCTGCTCAGTCTGGGCCTCTCGATGAATGAATCGTGCACCAAGAGGCCCAGGATGAGCCGTGGTGGCGATGTTTCCCCCTCTGCTCAGCCTCTGCCTCCCGGCGCATTAGTTATGCACAAGGAGGCCCAGGATGAGCTGCGCCGGCGATGACGCGCAGACAGCGTCTATGAGCGAAAGCAGTCAGACACTGTTGCAAAGGCTGGGGGTGCGTCTGATTCCACCAATCACAGACACTAGGCCAACCGGTGGGCGGGGAAAGCTGTGCATATGAAATGAGCGACACAGGGAGGCAGCGGGCGCGGCGTACAGCTGGGCCGGAGCCTCAGTAAGTATGAAGCACTCACTTCATTCTTATTTTCTTTATTCTTCTTTTATTTTTTTATTTTCTCGAGTGCTGGATCTGGATCAAAGACCCGGAATCCCAGGTCCGGGCCCGACACTCGGGCAACTGTGAAACCACGCGTATCCAGACTTTTACAGTCCGGGTCCACCCAGCCCTAGTCAGAGCAGAACAGCTACAACAAGTGTATGGAATAGGTTACAATGACTGTCCTCTGCGTTTATTCTACAGCCTCCAGACTTTTGGTCAAAATATCTGAAAGTCTGGTTTTCATTTTCTATGCACAAATTAAACTGTGTGGACCAGATTTGCATAAATACACTGCTCAAAAATAATAAAAGGGAACACATAAATACAAAATCCTTGGTTAAGTGTTCCCTTTATTTCTTTCAGCAGTGTACTAGAAAGCCAGTCATCAAAACCAAATTGGTGCAGACACGACATACAGACGTTTTGGGTTTCACTGAAGGAGGACTTGAGGTTAACACTAATACCGCAGTTTTTTTTGGCTTGAAGAAGCCACTTTTACTTCTTAGTATCTCCACTACCAAAGTTAATTGTAATCAATAGATCTTGTAATAATAATTTCCACAATTGGATGTGTTTAATAAAAATGTTCCTGTGCTGAGATAATCTTATATATGTACCCCTGCTATGTACTGTGTAATGGCCGTGTCTGACCGTACAGGGACATGGTCTGATCATACCACAGCTCCTGGGCAGGGGAGGACACAAAAGAGAATATACAGACATTACCGCATGGGATTGCAAATAATTCTTACTTTGAAGTAAAACATTGTTTAAAAATAGGCAGGGAAATGTTTTACCTCACAAAAAGAATCAGCTGTGATCTCCTGCGGTAATGTAAAGCGCACACTGTCCTAAAGTGACTGCAGATATTAATTCCAAGCCTTGACAGCCCCTTTAAAGGCTTTATTAAAGGATAGAGTATTTAATGGTGGTAAGACCACTGAGATCCAAATGGGTCTATGCAAAAGCTCATCTGAATGAAGCAAAGGTCAAGAGAGCAGACAGCCGAGTACAACGCAGCACTCCTATATGGATGTGAAGTGGAGGTGTGCATGTTTGACCTCTGTTTCATTCAGACGGGTGCTTTAATGCCAAAAACTGGAGTGACTGCTTAAAGAATATGGGCCAGTGTGCAACAAAAAAAAAAAACAAAAAAAAAAAAACTTTGTTTATCCCCTTAAACAAAATTGATGTAATGTACATTCTGGTGGGGAGTTGCTTATCTAATAGGGATGTACATATAATACACACCGGGATGTCAAAGCGTCCATAGCTGGAGCCGGCTGTGATATACATCTGAATCTGGGTGCAATGGCTGGGATCGGAGCCAGCTCTAAAGCCCCCGTCACATTTAACGACTTTCCAGCGATCCCGACAACAATACGGCCTGATAAGGATCGCTGGTAAGTCGCTACGTGGTCGCTGGTGAGATGTCACACAGTCAGATCTTCCCAACGACGCAGCAATGCTACAGCGACCGTAGTGACCTGTATAACGATCTCGGTGGTCGTTGGGATCCTGTCATACAGCAGCTAGAGTGCCGATTCAGGGCTACGTGTCTGTACGTGTCTGAGCTCTGAGTCGTCAACGAGGTCGTTGGCAAGGCGTCAAACACACCGATGCATCCTGCCCGGCAGGACCTCAACGATCAAAAAAATGGTCCAGGCCATTCCGACACGACCAGTGATCTCACAGCAGGGGCCTGGTCGCTGCCATGTGTCAAACGTAGCGAGAACGCTGCAGAGGTCGTTGTTGTGTCACAGGATCTGAGACTCGGCAGTGATCTCGCTATGTGTGAAGGTACCTTAATTCCAAATGAACGCCTCAGATTCAGAGGTTATAAACAACTGCAGCATCTAAGGAGTGTGACAGAAGGCAAGTGCTCTAATACTAAAAATGTTTCCATGGTTGAACTATTGTGCTTCTTTAAAGGGAATCTGTCAGCAGGCTTTTGCTACCTCATCTGAGACAGTATGATGTAGGCAAAGAGACAATGAATCAAGTAATGTATCACAAAAGGCCGCTTTACACGCTGCGACATCGCTGGCGATCACGTTAGTGATGTGACACGCACAGATCGTTGCTACGATTTGCCGAAATCACTCATAGGTCGTTTTGTATCAGTCACACGTACACATCTCACAAACGACGCTACATCGTTCAGCGATATATTGTTTGACCAAGGCGGTCGTGTGGACACAGTCACACAGCAATCCTCCCAACGATTCCAGCAACGACAGAGGCGTATAATTGTCCATAGCATACACCCTGGCGTGACACCAATCAGAGCGGAGGAAGCGTGAGCATTGCCCGTAACGACACGCCTGCGTCGCTGATGACGGACGCACTAACGATGTTGTTCGTCATTGGCAGGGTGTCAAATGTAGCAATATGTCTGCTGCATTCGAAACAACGAACGATATTTTGAAAATGAACGACGTGTCAACGATCAACGATTATTGCAAGTTTTACGATCGTTCGGAGTCGCTCGTAGGTGTCACGTGCAACAACGTCGCTAACGACGACGGAAGTGGGTCACGAAAACCATGACCCCGACGACATATCGTCAGATAAATTGTAGCGTGCAACGGGGCCTTTAGTTTATAGGATGCAGCCATCTTGACACAGAGTTTTTAGAATTAGCAATGCAGCAAAGCTGAAACCACTGGCCCCACCCACACCAGGTTCTGTATACACATTTCTATGGAACGTGTGCTGCAAATCACAACAGGGGGCACGTTGGACTAGCTCAGCAATGATAATCCCCTGAAGCTAAAACAAACATTCTATGTAAACAACAGCACACAATGTGATGAGAGGCATTGCTGAATTTTCAATATTAACCCTTACAGCTGGCTTCAGATTCCATAGCAAAAAACCTGCTGACAAATTCCCTTTAAGTTGTTTTATGTTGTGTCAGTATCTGATTTTATCACAACTTTCCTGTGTGGTTTATACTTATCTGTATACTGCAGCTGGTTTAAGCAATAGTTTCTGTTAAAGATAGTAACAACATATGACAAGCAGATACTATATCAGATCAACAGTATTAGGCTATGTGTCCACGTTGCTTTTTACCTGCTTTTTTGCTGCTTTTTCAACTGCAGCGTTTAATGCCAAAATGGATGTGTTCTGCTTTTTAAGCAAAGTCTATGGGCTTTTAGTTTTCTTGTGCCCACTATGCAGTTCAAACTGCAGCCTTTTTGTGGCAGAAATTTGGGCAAAAACTCTGCTTTGCAGTTCAAAACCCAAATGGCAAAAACAATTGACATTCAATTGTTTTTGCCATTTGAGTTTTGCACTGCAAAGCAGAGTTTTTGCCCAAATTTCTGCCACAAAAAGGCTGCAGTTTGAACTGCATAGTGGGGACAAGAAAACTAAAATCCCATAGACTTTGCTTAAAAAGCAGAACACATCCATTTTGGCATTAAACGCTGCAGTTGAAAAAGCAGCAAAAAAGCAGGTAAAAAGCAACGTGGACACATAGCCTAAAAGCATAGGTGGTCTGGGAAGAAGTGGCATGGAAAGGGTCCTCCATGTTACTTAAAAGGGAGAAAAAGATTTTCAGACATTGCTAGAGATACAAAATCGAATATTTTTTTAACATTAAAAAGAAACATAAAATTCATATTTCTTCTTGCACAAATGGTCTTCAGGTACCGAAGGGGCTATGGGCTGGATGAGTTTATATATAACCCCTATAGGCAGCTACATACACATGGGTCCTAAATGATAATTTTAGTTCTTCACCAAATGCCTAAACTTTTATATATGAAAACAACACTGCAATCATGTGCCAAAAACAATTCTACAAATGTCTGCGAAAAGCTACAACTTACATAACAAAAATTGATAATCTCTCTAGGAACATGCTGCCCCCCAGTGGTTAACAGACAATCTGAACTTCGTGAAAAGGTTCTTTTTAGTAGGAAAATTAGAAAAAAAAAAAATAAAAATAAAAACTTCTATAAATTTGAACAGTAGGTCACTATCTCATCGGGCGCCAAGAACATTTACAGCCCCTGAAATTATAGATGGGGGGAAACATAATCCTACCATATAGGCGAATTAAATGGTGTGCAGCCTTGTGTGAGGAGGGGTTGATTTGTCAGGGGCTCGGGAGGGTGTAAACATCATAAAGAGTGAACTGTGCACTAAAGAAATGAAAACTGAAAAATCTGCGAAAGGTAACTTGATCAAATTAAAAGGGTACCTGTCAGGTGCAATATGGACCCAGAACCACGAGCAGTTCTGGGTGCATATTGCTAATCCCTGCCTAACCGTTCCTGTATACACCAGTATAGATAAAGAAATCTTTAGAAAAAGTATTTCTAAAGATCCTTCATTATATGTTAATGAGCACAGGGACTAGTTGCAAGGGTGTTAGTTCCTGGGCTCATTCCACCCTCTTAGCATGTTGGCACACCCACAGGGGCGTACTAACATGTTATTCAATGCCCATGGCCAAGCATCATCATTGGCAGTGACGCGCGCGCGTACCTGTGTCCATTGCACCACCCTCAGACGCTGAGCTTAAGGTCAGTGAGCATGGATCAGAAGTCACTGCACTACCAGTCATGCGCACTAGACCTCTCTGAAGCCGGGATGCATACACCTGGCTTCATAGTGCACATGACCAGAAGCGCGAGGTATTCTGATCATGCACACTGACCAGCTTGGCGCCTGAGGCGATGCAACGGACATAGTTACGTGCGTCACTACCGATGATGACACTGGTCAGTGCTAAGAGGATGGAATGAAAGCAGGAACTAATGCCCTTGTGACTAGTCCCCTCTCTCATTAGCATATCATAAAGGATCTCTAAAAAAAAAAAACTCTTTATCTATGCTAGTGTATACAGGGACAGTTAGGCAGGGTTTAGCAGTATGCACCTAGAACTGCTCGTGGGTATGGGTACATATTGCACCTGACAGGTTCCCTTTAATTTGGTCAAGTCAACTTTAAGTGCAGTTTCTGATTTTTAGTATTTGCAATATTTCTACAATAATTTATACATAATTACTAAAAAGAGGTCATCACAGTCCCTCCTGCCACTTGTATTTAACATAATAATAAGTTTCAAATATTAAAGTTTCTTTGGTGAACAATGAAGTATATGGTCTATCCATCAAAAACAATGAAACAGTGAGAACGTCAAACACAGACGTGTGAATGAGGCCTTAGGGTACAGTCACACTTTAGCGACGCTCCAGCGATCTGACCTGGTCAGGATCGCTGGTGCGTCGCTACATGTTCGCTGGTGAGCTGTCAAACAGGCAGATCTCACCAGCGACCAGCCCCCAGCGACGCGTGGAAGCGATACTGCGCTTGGTAACTAAGGTAAATATAGGGTAACCAAGCAAAGCCCTTCCCTTGGTTACCCAATATTTACCTTGGTTACAGCTTACCGCAGGCTGCCAGAAGCCGGCTCCATGCTCCCTGCACATTCAGGATTGTTGCTCTCTCGCTGTCACACACAGCGATGTGTGCTTCACAGCGGGAGAACAACGTCCAAAAAATGAACCAGGGCTGTGTGTAACGAGCAGCGATTTCACAGCAGGGGCCAGATCGCTGCTCAGTGTCACACACAGCGAGATCACTAATGAGGTCACTGCTGCGTCACAAAAACCGTGACTCCGCAGCGATCTCAGCAGCGATCTCGCTGTGTGTGAAGCACCCCTTTGCCATTATCAATTTGCAGCTTCCATTGTATGCAGTTCTACTGTTCCCATCAAACAATGGACACCACAAATGAAGCCTATTGGTAAACATGTTTCAGCAGTGATTGCAGGTTTTCAATCTGTAGTAAATATAGTGGAAATATTCCCACTGTTCAACTGCAGCGCTATTAGGCCTTCTGCGCACACTGCGTTTTTTGCCGCGGTTTTTGGGTGCAGTTTTGGTCCCAAAACTGCATGTATTTCCTTCCCCAGCAAAGGCTATGAGATTTCAGTTTTTTTGTCTGCAAGTTGCAGCTTTTTTTTTTTTTTTGGCTGCGTCTTAAAGGGAACCAATCATCAGGATTTTCGTGTATAAGCTGCAGCCAGTGCAGTACTGGCACTATCATGCACAGTGTGTACATACCATCAGGGGCAGCTCGGGTGTTTAGTCAGTGAAATACAACTTTATAAAGTTTGAAATATCGTGCACTTTTTGATTGACGTGTGCACCTCTCTGTTAATGTCCGGGCGGGTTATGCAGGAGTTCCCCACCCCCCCACCAGCCTGTTCCTCCCTCTCTCCTGATGTCCGGGCGGGTTATGCACGTGTTCCCCGCCCCCCCGCGCCGACTGTTCCTCCCTCCCTCCCTCTGGCTGTATGTAAATATCTAATCTTCAGAAACATGGCGCCGGAGTGGGCCTCTGCGCACAGCGCTTATCTCCGGCGCCATGTTTCTGAAGCCCGCATCACACAGCTTGGTGTTAGAGGGCGGCGCATGCGCCCTCGCTCCTTCAGATCCCGTTGTGACCGCAGGAGCGAGCGCGATCACAACAGGACTGCAGAACAGCTGATCGGAGGACGCGATTACCTGCTGCTCCTGTATTGTGCCGCCCCAGGACACCGGGCCAACACACCAGCCGGTGTGACATCGCTGTGGCGCCGCCCTCTCAGACACCAAGTTGTGTAATGCGGGGCTTCAGAAACATGGCGCCGGAGATAAGCGCTATGCGCAGAGGCCCACTCCGGCGCCATGTTTCTGAAGATTAGATATTTACATACAGCCAGAGGGAGGGAGGAACAGGCGGCGCGGGGGGGCGGGGAACACGTGCATAACCCGCCCGGACATCAGGAGAGAGGGAGGAACAGGCTGGTGGGGGGCGGGGAACTCCTGCATAACCCGCCCGGACATTATCTGCAGAGGTGCACACGTCAATCAAAAAGTGCACGAAATTTCAAACTTTATAAAGTTGTATTTCACTGCCTAAACACCCGCGCTGCCCCCTGATGGTATGTACACACTGTGCATGATAGTGCCAGTACTGCACTGGCTGCAGCTTATACACGAAAATCCTGATGATTGGTTCCCTTTAAGGCTATGTGCCCACGCTGCGGAAAATGCGCGGATTTTGCCGCGGATTTCTTGAAAATCTGCAGCAGCGGCACTTCCCAGCCATTTCTACGGATTTTTGGAAATGCTGTGCCCATGCTGCGGATTTTTCCGCGGCGGATTTGGTGCGGATTTTGATCCGGAAAAATCTGCAACATGTCAATTATTGTTGCGGATTTTGATCCAGATTTTGGCTTCAGAATTGGGAAAGAAAAAAAAAATCCGCACCAAAATCCGCGGCAATTCCGCGGTAAATCCGCGGCAAATCCGCACCTTTGCAGCAACATTCTACCGTGGACACATAGCCTTATAGTGACCACAAAGATGCAGCATGTCAATTCTTTCTGTGTTTTTGAGCCCTGCCAGTCAATAGATTTGACTGAGAAAACGCACTGGACAAAAACGCTGTAAAAAAGGCAGGGAAACGCAGGAAAAAAATGCATGCCACGGGAGCGTTTTTTGAGACCAC
This sequence comes from Anomaloglossus baeobatrachus, assembly GCF_048569485.1. Taxonomy (NCBI): domain Eukaryota; kingdom Metazoa; phylum Chordata; class Amphibia; order Anura; family Aromobatidae; genus Anomaloglossus; species Anomaloglossus baeobatrachus. Next base: position 102,641,692 of record NC_134357.1, on the reverse strand, counting down.
GGGAGCGTTTTTTGAGACCAAAAATGTGCATCTTTGTGGTCACCACAAAGATGCAACGTGCGCACATAGACTTAATGATTAGCAATACATATAATAGCTTTCTTGTAAGTTTGGAGGTTTTCCACCCAAGGGCAAACTATTGGCAAGCATTGCAGCTTGTAATATACACACGGATAGGAATCAGTTATGCTAGCCCGTCACCTGACTGTAAGGCTATGTGCGCACGCTGCATTTTTTTTCATGCGTTTACACAGCGTTTTAAACTGCAGCGTAAATGCATGCGTTCTGCTTCCCCAGCAAAGTCTATGAGAATTTAGCAAATTCAAAGCGCACGTTGCGTTTTAAAACGCAGCGTTTTGCATGCCAAATTTTTTACAAAATCGATTTGTTCTAAAAAGCAACGTCACTTCTTTTGTGCGTTTTGGATGCTTTTCCCTCTGTCTATGGCAGAGCAAGCATCCAGAATGCATTCAAAATACATCCAAAATGCAATGTTTTGGCTGCATTTTTAAATGCACATGCAGTGACAAAACGCTGCAGAATATTTGTCACAGCAGAACGCAACGTGCGAACATAGCCTAAGTATGCAAAAATGTTCTAATTATAATGGTGGATGAGAATCTAGTTGGCACATGAGCATAAGTATGTAAATCACATACATATGGCCACGTGACAACTATCTGAACAGGTAAGCAGAGCCAAATCCCAACAGTAAGTACAGTTAGGTGCAGAAATATTTGGACAGTGACAAGTTTTGACATTTTAGCTGTTTACCACAACATATTCAAAATACATTTATATAATTAATAGGGGCTGAAAGTGCAGACTCTCAGCTTCAATTTCAGTATATTCACATCTTTTTTGGGAGTAAGAGTTTAGGAATTGGAGCTCTTTAGTATTTAGCTGCCTCTTTTTCAAGGGATCAAAAGTAATTGGACAATTATCTCAAAAGCTCCATTAATAGGCTGCATGGGTTTTCCCCAAATTAATTCATCATCAGTTAAACAGGTAAAAGGTCTGGAGCTGATTCCAGGTGTGACATTTGCATTCAGCAGCTGTTGCCATAAACCCACAACAAGCGACCAAAGGAGCTTTCAGTGGTAGAGAAAAAAACCATCGTTAGGCTGAAAATAAAGAAGAAATCCATCAGTAAGATAGCAGAAAGGTTAGGAGTGGCCAAATAAACAGCTTAGTACAGTCTGCAAAAAAAAAAAAAAAGTGCACTGGTGAGTTTGGGAAATCATAAAGTCCTGGATGTCCACAGAGGACAACTGTGTTGGATGATCACAGAATCTTTCCATGGTGAAGAAAAACCCTTCACAACAAGCAGCCAAGCGAAGAACACTCTCCAGGAAGTAGGTTATAATAAAGAGGGTTCAGCACAAGATGCAAACCATTAAAATGGCCTTAAAAATAGAATGGCCAGATTGGACTTTGCTAAAAAAAAAACAAAACAAAAAAAAAACAACAAAACAACAAAACCAACCAATAAAAGAAACCAGCAGAGTTGTGGAAAAGAATATGGACAGATGAAACTAGGATCAACCTCTGCCAGAATGATAAAAAGAAGAACGTATGAAGAAGGCTTGGAACGGCCCATGATCCAGAGCCCAACACATCCACTGTAACACATGATGGAGGCAGTGTGATGGCCGAGCAATCATGACTTCCAATGGCCCTGGGTCACTATTATTTATTGATGAAGTGACTGAAGACAGAAGCAGCCGGATGAATTCTGAAGTGTACGGGGCTATACTTTCTGTTCAGAGTTCACCAAATGCAGCAAGATTGATTGGATGGTGCTTCACAGTACAAAAAGACAATGACCCAAAACATTATGCGAAAGCAATCCAATAGGAGACAAAGAAGTGGAATATTCTGTAATTACCGCGTCAATCACTAACCCCATTGAGCTGCATCTCACATGTCCAAGAGAAAACTTAAAGCAGAAAGATCCACAAACAGGCAACAACTGAAGTCAGCTGCAATAAAGGCCGGCAAAGCATCACAAAGGAGGAAACCCAGCGTTTGGTGACGTCCATGCATTCCAGACTTTGAGCAGTCATTGCCTGCAAAGGGTTCTCTACAAAGTATTAAAAATGAACATTTTATTTATGGTAATAAATTCGTCCGGTTAATTTTTAGCCTCTGCAAAGAGGAGGCTTTGTAGATAAATGGTCGCAATTTCACATATTTTTGTGCAACCCCTTTAATTAAGCCTGAAAGTCTGCACTTCAATTGCATCTCAGTTGTTTCATTGTAAAGAATAAATAGTGGCCTGCAGAGCCCAAATCACAAAGATTCAGTCACTGTCCAAATATCTCTGGACCTAACTGTATATTACACACACATAGTATTCAGCAAGCCGAACGTTTGCCCTCAGGTGAACCTGTGACCTGCTTGGCCTAGGCTCCATTACTATCATGTCTGATGAAGATATGCCTCTTGTGCATGGAGGCTTATGGATTTGCTTTTCTGGAGCATATGCTGAATGTAAAAAAACAATGAAACGAAACACAGCTAAGGTAACACTGAGGAATTAGCGGCTCCACTAAGAGAACATATAATCCACGCCCGGTGTCTGCCAATATCACGTATTAAAGGTATAATCAGCGGTTTGGATAAATATAGAAATAAGCCAAAAGAAACAATGTGATTAGTCACAAGTATAAGGTATGTTATTCAAATGGGTAAAGTAAGAAAGAATCTGTAATCTAGTAATAGGAAAAAGGCAAAACAAATTAGGAAGTAATGTAAACAGGATTAGAAAACATTACATCTCGCCATTAGGACAAGAAAACAGGAAAATACCTTCTACTTTCAGAGACCGCATTGTCTAAATGCTGGAAGATATGCTGGAACAGGTTACAGCTGGAGCGGGTGTTGATGTCAAATCCATAGCCCCGCTTCCAATATTGCTTCAAGTCATTGAGGTATTCCATCACCTACGTGAGAGTAAGGAGAAGACAGGAAGGGTAAATGTACATTCACAAATACCGGAACATATCAACTCAATAGTTAGCGACCATGTCTGAGTAAGTGACTGTACAACCGTGAGGAAGAGTGCAAGCCTCATTAGCTGGACCCCAATCTGGGTGCATCTATGGAGGGTGCACATGTAGCAGTCACCGCCGGACCCTACAGCCTGGGCAGGGTTCTCCGAAACATAAGAATAAACAGTGTTATAAATGGTACTTGGTAGCTACCATGTTTTTCCAAAAATAAGACACGGTCTTATGCTTTTCTTCCCCAAAAAAACGCACTAAGGCTAAAGGCCGCTTTACACGGTACGATATATCAAACGATATGTCGTCGGGGTCATGTCAGTGACGCACATCCGGCATCGTTTGACATATCGTAGCGTGTGACAGCTACAAGCGAGTGTGAATGAGCAAAAATACTCACCTTATATATCGTTGCTCGTTGACACGTCGCTCATATTAAAAAAATCGAACATCTGGTTGTTCATTGTTTCCGAAGCAGCACACATCGCTCCGTGTGACACCCCAGGAACGATGAACACAGCTTACCTGCGTCCCGCTGGCAATGCGGAAGGAAGGAAGTGGGCAGGATGTTTACATCCCGCTCATCTCCGCCCCTCCGCTTCTATTGGCCGACCGCTGTGTGACGTTGAACGTCCCTCCCCCTTCAGGAAGAGGATGTTCGCCGACCACAGCGAGGTCGCTCGGGAGGTAAGTATGTGTGACGGGGGGGGTTTCGACTTTATGCAACACGGGCAAGAAATTGCCTGTGCCGCACAAACGATGGGGGCGGGTGCGATCGCAAATGCGATCGCACGAGAAACTGAAGCATGTAAAGCAGCCTTTATTTTTCGGGTAGGGCTTATTCCTGTGGGATACATGGTTGGCGGTAAGCATTGATGCGTTCCACCGCCGAGTCCTCCAAGTTGGAAAAACATGATGGGAGCCCAGTAACAGACTTTGCATTGGAGTCCATGAGGATCAATGTACGCCTCTGACTCCGCTAATCAGTGTTTGATGACATGCTCTACTGAGAACTTTCCCAATGACAATAACCCAGCACGGATAGAAGTTCTGCTCATGGTTTATACCATTATCTTAGGCTTATGGCATTAAATGTATAAAACAACATCTTCTATACACACTTAGAACAATTATTTTTTCTTGGAATGTGTAAAAATGGATCTACTTCCTATTGTTGCAAACATTGCATTAGACATAGCATAGGACTGGTATAATTTTGTAGGTAGGAGTTTCTGACATTACAATCAACATAACAAATATGCACCAGTCCAAAAGACAAAACCATAAGCAGACAGCGAATGTAGCCAGCCACCCTAAGGATATGTGCACACCATGTCTTTTTCAAGTGGATTCCGCCTCTAAAAATGCTAAGAAAATCAGAACTAGGCTCTCATAGAGTTGTATTAAAAAGAGTGACCCTCTGACAAACTCCATGAAACAACGGAGCTGGCGACAAGTCACAAACTGCTGGAGACTGACCGAAGCAGTGGTGACAGAAGATAAAGACGCCGGAGGGTGAGTATAAGACTATGGACAGGGACCTTAGATTAAAACCACCACTCCAGCAGTGAAACAAAAAAAAAAAAAACACACTGGAGTGGTGCTTTAAAGGGGGCTTCCCACCCATTTCTTTTAACACATAGTCCAAATGTTGTAAAAAAAAGAAAAATAAATATAACTAAGGAACATACTCATTGATCCTCCGACGTTTCGCCGTCTCAGGTCTCCTGCTGGCCTCATCTTCTTGTCTGACCTTACAGGTGGCCTTGCTGCAGATGTAAGCAACTGGCTGCAGAGGCTGGCACAGACAAGGGAGGTCGGAAAAGTGTAGGAGGCCAATTAAAGACTTGTCCAAGGCAACGATAAGCAATGGAAAATTGATGGATGGTTTTTTTTAAGGGGAGGGGAAGAGGGGGAGGTTTAGCACAGTCGGGCAATATATTCTAGTGGCCAATTTTGTTATTTACAGTCTCATTCAGGGTAGATCAACCAGTTTATGCACCTTTTGGATAAACCTTCAGTATTAGATGGGTGGCAAATCAAATTTTATTTCTTCTTACCAGGAACAGCTGTGTACTTTGTAGTAGCTGTGCCTGGTGCTGTAGCTGTGTACAGAAAATATCGAGACATCTGGCACCACTCATCTGATACTGATGGCCCAACCTAAGGATAGACTATCAATAACAAAGACTCGTAAAGCACCTTTAAATGTCTGTACACATGGCTTGAATGGAGTACAATAATATGATATGCATCATCATAAAGCAGCAGATATTCTGCTCTGAAATATACCTTGGCATCTTCCTCATCAAACAGCCGGCACCAGGGGGAGTTAGCCACATTGTTGATGGCCAGTTCAAATGAGCAGGTGAAAAAAGCCACTTGTATCAAATCTGTAATAAAGAGATAAAGACATTTAACAAAGTGGGTCAGCAAAAAAACAAAGGCCCAACGGGATTTTCCTTGTAATTTTACATTGTTATTTAGTTTTAGAGCAGCATTGATTCTATGGAGCTGTGCATATGAATAGGGGTCACATACAAAATACAGATATAAATGACAATGGACAAACTAACAATAACAGACTGGTACAGAGGGGGAGAGGGCCCTGCCCTTGTGAGCTTGCAATCTACAGAACTTTATATGTGCAGTTCTGAATCCATAATCCTAAAATTAAATATACTAAACAGGTTGTCCACTTTGGGTGGTGTTTGTTGAAGGTTAAAAAAATAAATAAATAATGGTCATCAACAATCAACTCTAAAGCCCTCTTTACACGTTGCAATTAGTTGTACAATCGCACTTGCGATGTGACACGCCCAGGTTGCATACGGGATCTATGAGATTTCACGTTGGTCGTTCATTTGCTGTCACACGAGCGTTAGTAGTCTATGTTAAATTGGTCAATTTTGTGTGCGCTCCTTTAGATCATGTGTTCTGTGACGTATGCATTGAGCACCTTTTTTTTTTTTTATTTATTGACTTGCCAAGCGTGTGTAATGTGTAGGGATGCGTTTTTACTATGTCATCTGTTATTCAGCTCTGCTACATGGCCGCTAACAGCAGACACAGACAGCCATGTAGCAGAGCTGAATGGCAGATGACAGCAGACACAGACAGAGCCGCACGGTCAGAATGAACTCGGGTGAACTTCACCCGACTTCATTGTCATGCTGCGGCTCTGTCTGTGTCACGTCCTGATTAGCGGTCACCAGTGAAGACTCACCGGTGACCGCTAAACTCCTGAGTAACTGAAGTTAGCAGCCCTCTCTCATATACTCACCAATCCCCGATCCCCGGCGCTGCACGGCATTCACACTGCTCCGGCGGCTTTTACTGTTTTGAAAAAGCCGGCCGCCCATTAAACAATTTCGTATTCCCTGCTTTCCCCGCCCACCAGCGCCTATGATTGGTTACAGTGAGACACGCCCCCACTCTGAGTGACAGGTGTCACACTGCACCCAATCACAGCAGCCGGTGGGCGTGTCTATACTGTGTAGTGAAATAAATAATTAAATAATTAAAAAAAACGGCGTGCGGTTCCCCCCATTTTTAAAACCAGCCAGATAAAGCCATACGGCTGAAGGCTGGTATTCTCAGGATGGGGAGCTCCACGTTATGGGGAGCCCCCCACCCTAACAATATCAGCCAACAGCCGCCCAGAATTGCCGCATACATTATATGCGACAGTTCTGGGACTGTACCCGGCTCTTCCCGATTTACCCTGGTGCGTTGGCAAATCGGGGTAATAAGGAGTTATTGGCAGCCCATAGCTGCCAATAAGTCCTAGATTAATCATGTCAGGCGTCTATGAGACACCCTCCATGATTAATCTGTAAGTTACAGTAAATAAACACACACCCGAAAAAATCCTTTATTAGAAATAAAAACACACACATATACCCTGGTTCACCACTTTAATCAGCCCCAAAAAGCCCTCCTTGTCCGGCGTAATCCAGGATGATCCAGCGTCGCATCCAGCGCTGCTACATGGAGGTGACCGGAGCCGCAGCACACACAGCCGCTCCGGTCACCTCCACACAGCAAATGAACACAGCCGCGCGATCAGCTGCTGTCACTGAGGTTACCCGCGGCCACCGCTGCATCCACCGGTGGCCGCGGGTAACCTCAGTGACAGCAGCTGATCGCACGGCTGTCTTCATTTGCTGCATGGAGGTGACCGGAGCGGCTGTGTCTGCTGCGGCTCCGGTCACCTCCATGCAGCTGCGGTGGAAGCGACGCTGGAGCATCCTGGATTACGCCGGACAAGGAGGGCTTTTTGGGGCTGATTAAACTGGTGAACCAGGGTATATGTGTGTGTTTTTATTTCTAATAAAGGATTTTTTCGGGTGTGTGTTTATTTACTGTAACTTACAGATTAATCATGGAGGGTGTCTCATAGACGCCTGACATGATTAATCTAGGACTTATTGGCAGCTATGGGCTGCCAATAACTCCTTATTACCCCGATTTGCCAACGCACCAGGGTAAATCGGGAAGAGCCGGGTACAGTCCCAGAACTGTCGCATATAATGTATGCGGCAATTCTGGGCGGCTGTTGGCTGATATTGTTAGGGTGGGGGGCTCCCCATAACGTGGAGCTCCCCATCCTGAGAATACCAGCCTTCAGCCGTATGGCTTTATCTGGCTGGTTTTAAAAATGGGGGGAACCGCACGCCGTTTTTTTAAATTATTTAATTATTTATTTCACTACACAGTATAGACACGCCCACCGGCTGCTGTGATTGGGTGCAGTGTGACACCTGTCACTCAGAGTGGGGGCGTGTCTCACTGTAACCAATCATAGGCGCTGGTGGGCGGGGAAAGCAGGGAATACGAAATTGTTTAATGGGCGGCCGGCTTTTTCAAAACAGTAAAAGCCGCCGGAGCAGTGTGAATGCCGTGCAGCGCCAGGGATCGGGGATCGGTGAGTATATGAGAGAGGGGGATAGACTGACATGGAATGAGAGTGAGGGACAGAGATAGTGACGGACTGACAGAGATTAGTGCATGACAGACATTGTGAGGCGCTTCAGAACGCAGCTTTTCAGCTGCGCTCTGAAGCAGACCTTTTTTAAGCTGCGGTGTAGAGCGCACACCTGCGCACATAGCATCAGACAACAAAATCGTATGAGGGATGTCACGTTACAATTGACTAGGTTCGTGCAACAAAACGCTCAATTCTAGAGAATGATACGATGTGTTTGCGATCAACGGTTTTGCGTTCAATCCTGATCGCATGTAGCTGTCACACGCAGATACCTCACAAACGATGCCGGATGTGCGTCACTTACAACTTGACCCCAACGACGGATTGTGAGATATATTGAAGCGTGTGTAGCGGGCTTTATGAGCAATGAATTCTAAAAAGTGATTAATTCTCCTGCAGCGCCCCAGCAGCTGATATGGAGACAATGTAGGCCATGCTAATTTAACCCCTTCAGCCCCCGGGCACTTTCCGTTTTTGCGTTTTTGTTTTTTGCTCCCCATCTTCCGAGAGGCGTAACTTTTTTATTTTTCCATCAATCTTGCAATCTGAGGGCTTGTTTTTTGCGGGACGAGTTGTACTTTTAAATGAAACCATAAGTTTTACCATATGGTGTACTGGAAAACGGCAATAAAATTCCAAGTGCGGAAAAATTGCAAAAAAAGTGTGATCGTACAATAGTTTTTGGGATATTTTATTCACTGTGTTCACTATATGGTAAAACTGAGATATCTATGTGATGCCTCAGGTCAGTGCGAGTTTGTAGACACCAAATATGTATAGGTTTACTTGTATCTAAGGGGTTAAAAATTCACAAGCTTGTCCAAAAAACGTGGCGCACGTTTTGCGCCATTTTCCAAAACCCGTAGTGTTCTCATTTTTCAGGATCTGAGGCTCAGTGATGGCTTATTTTTTGCGTCTCGACCTGACGTTTTTAACGGTACCATTTTTGCGCAGATGCTACGTTTTGATCGCCTGTTATTGCATTTTGCGCAAAATTTGCGGCGACCAAAAAACTTAATTTTGGCGTTTGTAATTTTTTTTGCCGCTACGCCGTTTACTGATCAGATTCATTGATTTTATATTTTGATAGATCGGGCATTTCTGAACGTGGCGATACCAAATATGTGTGTATTTTGTATTTTTTTAACCCTTTAATTTTCAATGGGGTGAAAGGGGAGTGATTTGAACTTTTAGTTTTTTTTTATTTTTTTTAATTTTTTAAAACTTTTTTTTTTTACTTTTTTTTTTATTTTACTAGCCCCCCTAGGGGGCTATAGCGATCAGCAATCCGATCGCTCTGCACTATCTGCAGATCTCAGCTACATAGCTGAGAACTGCAGATTTGCTGCTTTACTTTCAATGCCGGCTGTATTCCGGCATTGAGAGGAAGTGAGTCATGTTAGCTACAGATTGGATCCAAATTGGATCACCAGCCAAGGTAAAGCGGACAGCTGTGGTCTGGTTTTCTCAGACTAGGGAGGTCTGCGGTTCTTGGACCCTCCCCAGCATAAGAATAGCAGGCCACAGCCGCCCCAGAAGTGGTGCATCCATTAGATGCGCCAATCCTGGTGATTTGTCCCAGCTCATCCCGAAGCTCTGGTGCAGTGGCAAACGGGGTAATATATGGGGTTGATATCAGATGTGTAATATCACCTGGCATCAAGCCCTGGGGTTAGTGATGTCACGGCGTCTATCAGATACCCGACATCAGTAACATAATCAGTAATTAAAAATAAAATAGACGACAAACAAATTTTTATTTGAAAAGAAGGGAATTTTGTTTACTTACCGTAAATTCCTTTTCTTCTAGCTCCAATTGGGAGACCCAGACAATTGGGTGTATAGCTTCTGCCTCCGGAGGCCACACAAAGTATTACACTAAAAGTGTAAAGCCCCTCCCCTTCTGCCTATACACCCCCCGTGCCTCACGGGCTCCTCAGTTTTGGTGCAAAAGCAAGAAGGAGGAAAAGTTATAAATTGGTTTAAAGTAGATTCAGTCCGAAGAAATTTCGGAGAACTGAAACCATTGAACATGAACAACATGTGTACACAAAGAACAACAGCCCGAAGGGAACAGGGGCGGGTGCTGGGTCTCCCAATTGGAGCTAGAAGAAAAGGAATTTACGGTAAGTAAACAAAATTCCCTTCTTCTTTGTCGCTCCATTGGGAGACCCAGACAATTGGGACGTCCAAAAGCAGTCCCTGGGTGGGTAAAGTAAAACCTCGAAATAGAGCCGTAAAACGGCCCCTTCCTACAGGTGGGCAACCGCCGCCTGAAGGACTCGCCTACCTAGGCTGGCATCTGCCGAAGCATAGGTATGCACCTGATAGTGTTTCGTGAAAGTGTGCAGGCTCGACCAGGTAGCTGCCTGACACACCTGCTGAGCCGTAGCCTGGTGCCGCAAAGCCCAGGACGCACCCACGGCTCTGGTAGAATGGGCCCTTAGCCCTGAGGGAACCGGAAGCCCAGAAGATCGGTAAGCTTCGAGAATAGGTTCCTTGATCCACCGAGCCAGGGTTGATTTGGAAGCCTGTGACCCTTTACGCTGGCCAGCGACAAGGACAGAGTGCATCCGAGCGGCGCAGGGGCGCCGTACGAGAAATGTAGAGTCTGAGTGCTCTCACCAGATCTAACAAGTGCAAATCCCTTTCACATTGGTGAACTGGATGAGGACAAAAAGAGGGTAAGGAGATATCCTGATTGAGATGAAAGGGAGATACCACCTTAGGGAGAAATTCCGGAACCGGACGCAGAACCACCTTGTCCTGGTGAAACACCAGGAAAGGGGCTTTGCATGACAGCGCTGCTAGCTCAGACACTCTCCGAAGTGATGTGAGTGCTACTAGGAAGGCCACTTTCTGCGAAAGGCGTGAGAGAGGAATATCCCTCATTGGCTCGAAAGGTGGTTTCTGAAGAGCCATCAGCACCCTGTTCAGATCCCAGGGTTGTAACGGCCGCTTGTAAGGAGGGACTATGTGACAAACCCCCTGCAGGAACGTGCGTACCTGTGGAAGTCTGGCTAGGCGCTTCTGAAAGAACACAGAGAGCGCTGAGACTTGTCCCTTAAGGGAGCCGAGCGACAAACCTTTTTCCAATCCGGATTGAAGGAAGGAAAGAAAAGTGGGCAAGGCAAATGGCCAGGGAGAAAAACCCTGATCAGAGCACCAAGATAAGAATATCCTCCACGTCCTGTGGTAGATCTTGGCGGACGTTGGTTTCCTAGCCTGTCTCATAGTGGCAATGACCTCTTGAGATAACCCTGAAGACGCTAGGATCCAGGACTCAATGGCCACACAGTCAGGTTGAGGGCCGCAGAATTCAGATGGAAAAACGGTCCTTGAGACAGCAAGTCTGGTCGGTCTGGTAGTGCCCATGGTTGGCCCACCGTGAGATGCCACAGATCCGGGTACCACGACCTCCTCGGCCAGTCTGGAGCGACGAGGATGGCGCGGCGGCAGTCGGACCTGATCTTGCGTAACACTCTGGGCAACAGTGCCAGAGGAGGAAACACATAAGGGAGTTGAAACTGCGACCAATCCTGAACTAACGCGTCTGCCGCCAGAGCTCTGTGATCTTGAGACCGTGCCATGAATGTCGGGACCTTGTGGTTGAGCCGGGACGCCATTAGGTCGACGTCCGGCATCCCCCAGCGGCAACAGATCTCCTGAAACACGTCCGGGTGAAGGGACCATTCCCCTGCGTCCATGCCCTGGCGACTGAGAAAGTCTGCTTCCCAGTTTTCTACGCCCGGGATGTGAACTGCGGATATGGTGGAGGCTGTGGCTTCCACCCATAGCAGAATCCGCCGGACTTCCTGGAAGGCTTGCCGACTGCGTGTTCCGCCTTGGTGGTTGATGTATGCCACCGCTGTGGAGTTGTCCGACTGAATTCGGATCTGCTTGCCTTCCAGCCACGGCTGGAACGCCTTTAGGGCAAGATACACTGCCCTTATCTCCAGAACATTGATCTGAAGGGAGGACTCTGGCTGAGTCCAAGTACCCTGAGCCCTGTGGTGGAGAAAGACCGCTCCCCACCCTGACAGGCTCGCGTCCGTCGTGACCACAGCCCAGGATGGGGGCAGGAAGGATTTCCCCTTCGACAGAGAAGTGGGAAGAAGCCACCACTGAAGGGAAGCCTTGGCTGCCCGAGAAAGGGAGACGTTCCTGTCGAGGGACGTCGACTTCCTGTCCCATTTGCGGAGAATGTCCCATTGAAGTGGACGCAGATGAAACTGCGCAAAAGGAACTGCCTCCATTGCTGCTACCATCTTCCCTAGGAAGTGCATGAGGCGCCGCAAGGGGTGTGACTGGCCTTGAAGGAGAGATTGCACCCCTGTCTGTAGTGAACGCTGTTTGTCCAGCGGAAGCTTCACTATCGCTGAGAGAGTATGAAACTCCATGCCAAGATATGTCAGTGATTGGGCCGGTGTCAGATTTGACTTTGGAAAATTGATGATCCACCCGAAACTCTGGAGAGTCTCTAGAGCAATGCTCAGGCTGTGTTGGCATGCCACTTGAGAGGGGGCCTTGACAAGGAGATCGTCTAAGTAAGGGATCACCGAGTGTCCCTGAGAGTGCAGAACTGCTACTACTGTTGCCATGACCTTGGTGAAGACCCGTGGGGCTGTCGCCAAGCCGAAAGGCAGTGCCACGAACTGAAGGTGTTCGTCCCCTATGGCGAAACGCAGGAAGCGCTGATGCTCTTGAGCAATCGGTACGTGGAGATAAGCATCTTTGATGTCGATTGATGCTAGGAAATCTCCTTGGGACATTGAGGCGATGACGGAGCGGAGCAATTCCATCCGGAACCGCCTGGTTTTTACATGTTTGTTGAGCAGTTTTAGGTCCAGAACAGGACGGAAGGATCCGTCCTTTTTCGGCACCACGAACAAGTTGGAGTAAAAACCGTGACCCTGTTGCTGAAAAGGAACAGGGATCACCACTCCTTCTGCCTTCAGAGTGCATACCGCCTGAAGAAGAGCATCGGCTCGCTCGGGGGGCGGAGATGTTCTGAAGAACCGAGTCGGAGGACGAGAGTTGAACTCTATCCTGTAACCGTGAGACAGAATGTCTCTCACCCAACGGTCTTTTACCTGTGGCAGCCAGGCGTCGCAAAAGCGGGAAAGCCTGCCACCGACCGAGGATGCGGTGTGAGGAGGCCGAAAGTCATGAGGAGGCCGCTTTGGGAGCGGTTCCCTCGGCGGTCTTTTTAGGACGTGACTTAGACCGCCATGAATCGGAGTTCCTCTGATCCTTCTGAGGCCTTTTGGACGAGGAGAATTGAGACCTGCCCGCGGACCGAAAGGACCGAAACCTCGATTGTACCTTCCGTGGTTGAGGTCTGTTTGGTTTGGACTGGGGTAAGGACGAGTCCTTTCCCTTAGATTGTTTAATGATTTCATCCAATCGCTCACCAAACAGACGGTCGCCAGAAAATGGCAAACCGGTTAAGAACTTTTTGGAAGCCTGCCTTCCATTCACGTAGCCACATGGCCCTGCGGACTGCCACCGAATTGGCGGATGCTACCGCCGTACGGCTCGCAGAGTCCAGGACAGCATTAATGGCGTAGGACGCAAACGCCGACGCCTGAGAGGTTAAGGACACCACTTGCGGAGCAGACGTACGTGTGACTGCATTAATCTGCGCATGACAAGCTGAGATAGCTTGGAGTGCCCATACGGCTGCGAATGCTGGAGCAAAAGACGCGCCGATAGCTTCATAGATGGATTTCAACCAGAGCTCCATCTGTCTGTCAGTGGCATCTTTGAGTGAAGCCCCATCTTCCACTGCAACTATGGATCTAGCCGCCAGTCTGGAGACTGGAGGATCCACCTTGGGACACTGAGCCCAGCCCTTGACAACGTCAGGGGGGGAAGGGATAACGTGTATCCTTAAGGCGCTTGGAAAAACGCTTATCTGGACAAGCTCGGTGTTTCTGGACTGCCTCTCTGAAGTCAGAGTGATCCAGAAACGTACTCAATGTACGCTTGGGAAACCTGAAACGGAATTTCTCCTGCTGAGAAGCTGACCCCTCAATTGGAGGAGCTGGGGGAGAAATATCCAACACCTGATTGATGGTCGCTATAAGGTCATTCACTATGGCGTCACCTTCAGGTGTATCTAGGTTGAGAGCGGCCTCAGGATCAGAATCCTGATCTGCTACCTCCGCTTCATCATCCAGAGAGTCCTCCTGCTGAGACCCCGAACAGTGTGATGAAGTCGAGGGAATTTCCCAGCGAGCCCGCTTAGGCGGCCTGGGACTGCGGTCCGTGTCAGAGACCTCACCCTGGGACCTATGGGTCACCCCAGGAGCACTTTGCTTCTCCAACCGAGGGGGGCCTGGGGTCAATGATTCAACAGTGCCCGTGGCCTGAGTCGCCGGTCTGGACTGTAAGGCTTCTAGTATCTTAGCAGACCATTTATCCATACTCTCACACAGTTTGTCAGCAAATACTGCAAACTCCGTCCCTGTCACCTGGACAGTGGTAGCAGGTGGTTCCACCTGGGCCACCAGTAGCAGAGGCTCCGGCTGAGTAAGTGCCACAGGGGCCGAGCATTGCACACAATGAGGATCGGTGGAACCTGCCGGTAGTATAGCCGCACATGAGGTACAGGTTGCAAAGTAAGCCTGTGCTTTGGCACCCTTGCTTTTTGCGGACGACATGCTGTTGTCTCCTCTGAGTACAATCCAGGAGGGTATATAGCCAAAAATCAACAGTGCGACCGTACAGTGTAAATGTATAGCATATAAGCATATATATATATGTACACTTCGGCACTCAGTGGGGCCAGCACCCAGGTGCTGCTTACCGACCGCTCAAAGCGGTTGTGTGATCACCAGATTCCCTGCCTGGGCCTCCCAGAGCCGTGTTGTCTCTCCTCTCCAGCGTCAGAAGTGCTGACAGGAATGGCTGCCGGCGTTCTGTGGGGAGGAGGGGGCCATGGGCGTGCCCCAGAAAGTGCGGGAATCTGATGCCCCACTGTGCTGAGTGAGGGGGGAGGAGGATACAAAGTATGCTCCAGCCCTCAGCGCTGACGTCCTGTGCAGCGTCCCGCCCTTCCCCTGACTGGCAGGCCTGGGGGCGGGAATATGCGATACTAGGCCGCAAAAGCCGGGGACTTAAGTTATAAGCGCGGCCGGCAAATAAGCGCGGCCGGCGCGGTAGTCCCCGGCGCACTAACACACCCAGCAGTGCTGCAGTGTGTATGGCACAAGCGCTCCATGCGCGGTCCCCCAGGGGGACACAGAGTACCTCACAGTAGCAGGGCCTTGTCCCTGACGATACCCGGCTCCTGTCCAGCAGATTCCCCAGGGGCTGCGGAGGGAGCACGGTCCCAGTGCCTGGAGACCGATTAGTATCCCACTTCACCCAGAGCCCATTAAGGGATGGGGAAGGAAAACAGCATGTGGCTCCTGCCTATGTACCCGCAATGGGTACCTCAACCTTAACAGCACCGCCGACCAGAGTGGGGTGAGAAGGGAGCATGCTGGGGGCCCTGTTATGGGCCCTCTTTTCTTCCATCCGACATAGTCAGCAGCTGCTGCTGACTAAGATGTGGAGCTATGCGTGGATGTCAGCCTCCTTCGCACAAAGCATAAAAACTGAGGAGCCCGTGAGGCACGGGGGGTGTATAGGCAGAAGGGGAGGGGCTTTACACTTTTAAGTGTAATACTTTGTGTGGCCTCCGGAGGCAGAAGCTATACACCCAATTGTCTGGGTCTCCCAATGGAGCGACAAAGAAAAGAAAAAAAAACCTCCCCAACACATTCCCCCTTTCACGAATTTATTGAAAAGAAAAAATAAATCTGGGTCCGGCGTAATCCAATAAGGGGGTCCTACAATGATCCATTCTCATTGTCCCAGTCAATCAAGAACAGAATGTTCCCCATTAACTAGGAGAGCAATGCACTGACCTGAGCTAACATCATGAGGTGAGCCCAGGTCACTGCAGGGCATGACCAGCGCTGACTTCATGAGGTTAGCGAGGTACATTAAGTGCAGTGATGGAAGCCGCTGCACTCCTGACGTCAGCACTGGTCACTGACTTCTATGCCCGCCGCATTCTCAGATCCCCTCTCGCGAGCGGTCCGTGATGTCACCGCTAGTCACAGTCTCGGGCCACCCGCGAGAAGTGATGTGAGAACGTGGCGGGCATAGAAGTCCGTGACAAGCGCTGACGTCAGGAGTGCAGGAGTTCATCACCGCAGGTAATGAACTTTACTAACCTCCTGACGACAATGCTCATCATCCCCGCGGCTACTCGCATTGCAGGGCGGGCATATGTGGACATTGTAGTGTGGGTATGTGCGGACACATTGCAGTGTGGGCTAATGCTGACACGCTGCAGTGCTTGCAGCTGCGGGGCTGGAGCGGGAGCGGGACACAGACTGCATGAGCACCCGATGGAAGTCAAACGGAAGTGCTTCTGTGCGGCTTCCGCATCGAGTCATGGTCCGTTATTACGAAACAGAATAGTACATGTTCCATAATAACGGCACAGACATACGGCCCCTGCTCCTTGTAGCTGCTCTCTATCCCATATCATTCTCTTAAGTCTGAATTCTGCGGGTATTTGGAATTTTTCTTTTTTTAAACCAAAAAAACCCTTTAAAAATTGGCTACACAAAACTACAGACAAAACAAAAATAACAGTCCCCCCCCTTGTGATCACTTGTTGTTTAAACATCCAGCATCCAAGGATGAAAACTGACCATACTCCCAAATAGCTTATATATCCTCCCTGATACGCAGCGTAATTAATAGTGTATAAGATCTGCTGGCTAAAATGACTGATTAGTTAGGGGTGGTTTGTTTTGTTTGTTTTTTTTCTATATGACACAGGATTTTTGTTATTGTTCATTTGCTTCCTAAATGCAAAGTTAAACACCTTTCTGAATGGTCTCGGTTAAACATTTCACCATCTGCAAGGAGTATGTATGTTCTCCCCGTGATTGCGTGGGTTTCCTCCGGATTCTCCGGTTTCCTCCCACACTCCAAAAACATACAGATAGGGACATTAGATTGTGAGCCCCAATGGGGACAGTGTTCCTGATGTATGTAAAGCGCTGCGGAATATGTTAGCGCTATATAAAAATAAAGATTTGATTTTGATTTTTTGATTTTTGAAACATTTCCAATATTTTGCTGCTGCAAAGCGTCTGTAAAAGGGTATTTAAACTGGCTGATAATCCGCCAAAGTCTAACAGTAACGACCCATCAATTATAAGATGTGTAACGTGAATGGTTTGTGCGACTGACCGAGGTGTCCAAAAACGCTCTTTGATTGTGCAGAAAATTGTTTAGAGAAGTGAAACAAATTCAAGTTTTCAGATGATGTAATGTGAATGGAGATTGTTTGCTCGTTCCGATAACTACAGTGGAACCTCGGTTTACAAGTAAAGGCCCAGTCACACACAACGACTTATCAGCGATCCCAAAAACGATGCGACCTGATAGGGATCGCAGGTAAGTCGCTGGGAGGTCGCTGGTGAGATGTCACACAGTCAGGCCTTACCAGCGATGCAGGAACGTTACAGGTCGCAGTAATGACCTGTATAACGATCTCAGCAGTCACTGTGACCCTGTCACACAGTGTCAAACACAGCGATG